>NC_092021.1:26523460-26790960 GCF_042242105.1 Pempheris klunzingeri
TCACTTTCCAGGAGACTCTTCTGTTCTGACCTGTGATCTTATTCTTTATATTATTGGTTATATTTTATCATTTTAGCACTTTTTACAAAGTGTGTTTGGCTTTGCCCCCCTTTACTAACTTATTTCATCCCGAGTATGCACCTTTATATCTTATTATTCATTTCTAGGCACCTGTTAAAGATCTTTTTTCCTATAACACATATTATTTTATAAGTACAATACCTGTAATATACATTTCATATATATATATATTACAATATTACTGTCATTATTTTGAGCACCTTTGATCCCTGGATGACCGGAGCATCTTGTTCAATCGGCCCAGTGGCCCAACAATACCTTTTATTTTACACAAGTTTTAAACTTATTCTAAAGAGGGATGTGATTCATTTTAATAAAACTAGTTCCCTCACCGTCCCCTTAACCTTTAATCCTTAACCCTTAAACCAAGTCTTCACCTCAAAGTTTAATAATTTACATTATGGAGACCTGAATTTTGCCCCCAAAAGAAAAGTGAGTAAACAGATTTATGTCCCCATAAGATTAGTAATATATGTATTCAAACACACACACAGACTTTTCTCTCTCTGTAAACTCTGTCATGGCAGAAGGAAAGAGGGGAGGATATGAAGAGGAGGACGGGATGAGAGGAAGATTGACGAGGTAAGAGAAGGTGGGAGGAGAGAAAGGTATGAGGAAGTGAAGGAGGGAGAAGGGGGTGACGAACGGAAAAAGAGAAGATGTGAGAAAAAGGGGGAAGAGAGGAAAGGAGAGGAGGGAGAGGACGAAAGAAAGTGAGGAAAACTGAGGAAGTGAGAAAAGGAGGGAGGAGATGATGAAGAGAGGAGGGAAGGGATGGAGGAAAGGAAGCAGAGTAAGTGAAGAAGAAGAAAAGAAAGAGGATGGAAAGAGTAGAGGGGGGAGGAGACAAAACAGAAAGAAAAAGGGGGAGACAAATAAAGATGTAGAAATGGGGAAGAAGAGAAGAAAACCAGAGGATGGAAGGAGGAGGGCGACGGAGGTTTGCCTCTGCAGGTCCGGTCCCCCCTCCAGTGAGCCCTCCAGTGAGCCCTCCAGTGGTGAAACGTGTCCACGACAAGCAGGAAGAGACCAGCGGTGGACGAAGCTCAACCAGTCACAGAACATGTGGATAAAAGCACTGTGTGCTCTGCAGCCCGAGCTCAGCAGGCAGATCAATAAAATCTTCCTCTTTACAGCAGTTAAAGAGGTGTGAAACTTTTATATCTCCATGAGTAACAAAGAATGTATAGAAACTGTTTCTTTCCTTTCTTTTTTTTGCCATTTTGGTTTAAAAATGCAGACTCAGGCTCATGTGAAGCCAGAGCACTTGTAATAAGTTCACTTTGGGACTAATAAAGGAATAAAGGATCTTATGTTATCTTTTAAAAAGTCAGGAAACAGATCATTGATATTAAGATGTTAAAGCTGAATATCTTAATATTAATGGTGGTAAACTTGGGCACAATTCACTCAAAATCAATAATGAGGTTGACTAAAAGGTCATAAAGGTCATAAAGATATTACCCTGATTATTCACTGAGCAGGAAATAAATAAACGAGCAGAATAACTGTGACAACAGCTCGAAGCAGTGAGAGGATTTTACCAGTCGCTCTTATTGTGTGTGTATTATGTGTCTTCCTGCACAACATCACACTCACACTCATCATAGGAAGGTGATATAAGTAAGAACTAAAACTTTCCAGGCCTTTAAATCATTCTTTTATATTTAAAGTCTTCATGCTGCAGCAGGAGATGAATGCATGTGATTCATGTGTCCATCAACACCCCATTTGTTTTACAGTGAAATAAACAGACTAGCTTTTAAAACCCAAAATACACACTTTTATTCACTATTTATCAAAATAAACTATATTTGTTTTCTTTTTTTTAAAGTTTGCAAGATCCAAACACTGTTTACACCAGTTTATTACAAGGAAACCACTTTAAGAAGATGACAAATTGAGAAAGAGTGTGAAAAACATTTGAATGTCTTTTTTGCAGTGTATGTGTGTGTGTGTGTGTGTGTGTGTGTGTGTGTGTGTGTGTGTGTGTGTGTGTGTGCAGAGCGCGGCGGAGGGAGCTGATCTCAGAAAGGACCCGCGGAGTGAGACGTGTTCCCACAGAGACGATCTTCGGCCATGATGTCTGCAGCTCCGCGCTGTGAGGAGCCGAACTGTGCGGACGGAGAGCAGGTCTGGGACCGGGTCTGGGACCGGACCGGGCCGCAGTAGGTGAGGATACACCTGTACACACCGGTAGCAGAGCTGTGTGCAGTGCTGGACACCACGAGGGGAGGGGGGGGGTCTACTTCTTCTAAACCCGCTGCCAGCTCTCGTGCTGGTCTCTGTTGCTAAGCTAACGCTGTCAACGGTAAACACATTTAAGCTAGCAGAGCTGAGCCGTGCCGAGCCGAGCTTAGCTGTCAAATCTGAGCTCTTCAAAGCGTGAGAGCCATTTTTAAGAGCTTGTCTGTCAGTCTGTTGTGAGGCAGCTTAGTTAGTTAGTTAGCTAGTTAGCTGGTTAGTTAGCTAGTTAATGTCAAGCTAAGCTAACTCCTGTGAGCACACACACACACGTGAAAGTGCTCCCACTGCCAGCAGGGCCAGTGTGGACACCAGGTGTAACACACACACCAGGTGTAACACACACACACACACACACCAGGTGACCAGATGGGAAACTATGGTGTGAGCAGGAGAGGCAGCTTTAGGGGCTCAGGCTAGCTGGGCTAACTTCAGCTAGCTCACACAGCCTGGGTGTCAAAGGGAGGTGATCTCAGTGTAACTAATCACAACCGTTCAGCCTGCAGCTGGTTCAGTACGACCTCTGCAGACAGACAGACAGACAGACAGACAGGCAGGCAGGCAGGCAGACAGACAGACAGACAGGAACCCTCTTCACTGACTCTGCCTCTCCTCTCCAGGTGTCAGCTGTGGGTGTGTTTCCTCCTGTGGACCAGCTGAAGACGAGATGACGACACCACCGTCTCCTCCTTAGAGCTCGCTCGGCGGTGTGAGCCCAGGCTGCAGTCTTAAGGATCCCGCTGCTCACGTTTCACCCCCCCAGCAGGAGAAATGGCCTCTGGCTCCGATCAAACTGTGTGTGGCCGTTAATTAGAGCGGGAGCCACTTTGTCTCAGGAAGTACAAACCCTCATGTGCCTGCCTGCCGGTCTGGGCCTCTGCTGAAGGCCTCTGGCGGAGCGCACTGCTGTCACTGCGCCTGTGGCGGCAGTTATGTTTTCTGTTGGTCAGGATTTGTCAAGAACTTGTAGTGGATGTCCAGCAGCCCCCCCCTGCTGGAGCTGACACCTGAAAGGTAATTCAGAAGGAGCGCCCACCTCCACCTCAGGCGTAGCTATTGTCCCGACTGTTAGTTCCTGTTCTGTCGATCTCCACCCAGAGGACTTCTGCCTCTAAACCACGTCTTGGTCGCGCAGTGCCATGCCCACCAACCAGTCCTCCCCCTGGGGCGGGGGGAAGCTCAGGGCGTGCTCCAGCGGAGACATTCCCGCCACTGCACCCTCGGTCAGCACGCACGGCAAGGCGGTTGCGGCCACTAAAGTGCCTTTTGGTCAGACGTCCCTGGAGCTGTCCAGGAGGAAGGATCAGTCCAAACCTCTCTGCTGTAACGCTGCCCCACCTGCTGCCCCACCTGCTGCCCCACCTGCAGCAGCGGCGGCTTCTGTTTGCCAGAATGGGGACGGACACAAACCCCACACTCAGAGTCAGGTCACCGCTGTGCCACATGGGTCTCCAAACCTGCCGCAGCAACGAAATGGGAATCAAAGCACACAAGAGGCACCGGCGGCAGGACCGAGCGCCCCTTCCTCCAAGAAGGACCGGCAGATTGGGGTCACCGTGTCGCTCCAGCCCTCCCCGCCTGGAAAACGCGTAGCAAAGAGCAGAAGTCAGGCCGCCGCAGGTGATGCACCGCTGGGCCTGTCAGACTGTGATGGAGAGCTGTCCATCAGAGGGCAGCCGTCCCTGCAGCACACGAACAAGCTGCTGGTGAGAAAAAGAATCAAGCTGTTAAATGTTGGGGCTGTAAAGTTAATATAGTTTGCACTGAATGCTTTGGGTTTGTTGTATGAAAGCTTTGATAAACTGAATATTATTTAGCTTCACTTGAAGGAAACAGTTTAGTCAGTAGATCATAGTTAGGATTATTATTTCTGAAACATTCCTTTGCTGATGAGCTGATGTCTCCTCCTCCACATGTGACCTGTCCTTGCTTTGTCTTCTCAGCCTGAAGCTGCAGACCGCTCCTCCCTGCCGTCAGTGCCTCCTCTCAGCCTTACTCTGTGTGAACATCAGGGGCCGGCGTTTGGAAAAGATGCCTCCAGCTTCGACGGCACAAAAGTAGAAATAAGAAGCACAAGAAGAGAAACGACAACTACCAGGAGGAGCCACTCGGCTAAAGCAGCAACAAGATGCAGTCGGACGCTAAACGGTGATTTAAACAGTCTGCTGGTCAGAGGTGGTCCTCCAGCAGTGGTGGCAGCAGCTACTAACAGCAAGCCCCCAAAAACAGCATCACTAGAGCTTCACAAGCAGGCGGCAGAAGGTCAGTGCCCACCAGGAAGCACCTTGTCCACGTGCAGAAGGACCAGCCCCCTCCCTAAAGGCTCCACGCCAAGTGTGCTCAGTGCCAGTGTCAGTGCCACTCAGGAGAAGCAGCCAACGCCGCTGGAGGCCGGCACAGGTAACCTGAAGACACCTGCTGAAGCTGTCAGAGAAAACTCAGGTGGGGAGAATGGTCCACTGCCTGATCATCAGCTCAGTGTTACTGCTGCTAGTAATACTGAGCTGATGATCAGAGCCACATGAAGTCCCTAAAGGTTCCCCATGCTGCACTCAGATGAGCAGATTTTAGCTCAGTGAAACCAAGATGAAAAAGAGGCAGAGCTGCTGCCCAGTGACAGACTCACTGAAGCTCCTGAGCTAACAGTGTAGCACAAAGCTAAGGGACAGCTGTGGTGTACAGAACAAACAGGAATCACTGCAGCGGGGGTGGAGGAACATTTGTTTTGGTCCGTGTTGCAGACATCTTGTAAAGAGAACCTTAAAGAAACTTTATTAATACTCCCCTTTAGAGACAGAGTGCAGTTATCCCCCCCCAACATGGCAACATGTCCTCTTGCAGATGAGGACACCTGCACATGTGACCGTAGTCTTCTGAGAATATTGTTGCAGCATCAGCTAACAGAATGAAATGACTGTTTCACATGGTTAGAAGGCTTCTGTCTGTTGCACTTGTGAGGAGCTAAATCTGTTAGCTTTATTTCAGAAAGAGTGGCCACAGTGTGTGCAGAGGAGTGTGAAGGGCCCTGAGAGCTCATCTCTTCTAATGGGATCCTGCATGAACACACTGTTTTAGGAGAGTTTGGGTTCTGACGTGAGATTTCCACGCTTCTGTGCACCAGTTAGGATTCAGCTAAGCCCAGAATCTGACCACTGATGAACCAACACACTGCCTGTCTGACCGTCCTTTCTCCCACAGGTGAGGCCCCCGGTCCTGCAGGAGCCTCTGTAGTCTCTGTGACCTCTCGGATATCTGCGATCCAGCTGAGCAGGCCGGGGCAGGCTGCCTCCGTGCCACCTTCATCGCCGCCGCCTCCCTCCCCCTCGCCGACGGAGGAGTGTCAGGCTGGAGACGCCGAGCTGTCTGGGTGAGCTCCAGCTGATCGCTGCTCCAGCTGATCGCTGCTCCACCTGTAGAATCACTTCTGGCTCTTCTCTCACTCCGTGTTTCACCTGCTGTTCGTTGTTTCCAGACAGGTGGATGGAGCTGAGGAGGAGCTGCCTGATGAGCTGGAGAATGCCTGCAGTGATGACGGTGAGACACACACACACACACACACACACACACACACACACACACACACACACACACACACACACACACAGCTGACAGTTTTTATTTATTGATTATGTTTCTTTGTTCTCATCAGATGATTCCGACTGTTCGTCCATCGATGGCACCTCATCCACAGCATCCATGGCTCTCCTCTGTGGGTAAGGCACCATGTTGACATCAGAAGAATTCACAGTAACGATATTATTGTGATTATAAATAGAAGGTTTTAAATAATGATGATGATAATAATAATGATTATTATAACACCACCATCAGTCAATTCAATCATCTTTATTGTGTCTATTGGGCCGTTTGTCCCCCTGTTTGGGTAAATGAATCACACCGGCGTAGGGAGGTAGAGGGAGTCGGTCACAAACAGAGCGGTGAAAAGGCTGAAAAGATAAACTGATAAACAAAAGATCCACGAGGCCGAACATCTGCCGTCAGTCCAGAGTGACGCCCCGGGCTGACCCAGCGCTCTGGGACTCTTCATCCTGACATGCTCCACCTGACGTTAGTGTATCACCACAGGAACAGGAACACTGACAGACGCTGATCTGAGAGAGTCTTTCCTTCACACTCACTTCTAATAGTAATAATAAACTGTATTTACTCAGCACCTGTCATACATTAGATGAGTGAAAGCTCAGAGTGCTTCACAGAAAAGCAACCAAAAACTAAAATCAGTCACTCAGATATAAGAAGAAGGAACAATGATGTGTATCTGTATTATAACATTAGTTTGGAGTACGTTCCAAACCTCTGGGGCTTCTCCTGGTTGTTTGTTGTTCACTTCGCTGTATGTTCGGACCCTTATCTCCCTGTTCTGCACCTGGAGAAGCATAATAACTGTCAGCAGCTGTGAAACCACACAAATCTCTCTATGAACTACGTGTGCCAGTGTTTCACTGAGGCCGTAGGAACGATCGGTGATCAGATAAAAATGAGTCGATAATTAAAAGACATGCTCGTTCCTTCATATATCCTCTCTTTAGTAGTGCACTTAAAAACATTTTTGGTCCATTTCACAGACTGTAAACACACGTGTGAGGGCCCATTCACAGGTGTTTATACAGCACAGCTCAAAAAGTGTCCGTCCTTTCCTTGGACGCTCGGCCCTGGTTTCTAATTGGCCTCCTAAAACCACATAAAACACAAAATCCACCAGATCCTGTGGATTCTTTCTTTCTTTCTCTCTTTCATTCTCTCCCACCGCATTGTTGAAAGAGGCTGAAAGCAGCAGAGCGTGGTGGAAAGGTCTGCTGCTTTGTTCGTCACATTGTTCCACACTGTGATGGCCTCAACAGTAGAACCCCCCACCAAAGACTCGGAGCTGATTCTTTGCTAAAACAGCCTGGATAGGGACAGCTATTGTCACCTTTTTACCCGACAACCAGCTGATTTGTTTATGTGTACATTTACATACCCCCCCCCCGCGGCCACCCCCCCACCCTCTCCTGGAGGCTGTAGCTGTATGTGTAGTATAGTGTTAAGTTGGCTGTAATGCCGTTGTGTACCTGCCGGTGGTGAAGGGATTTTATTTAAGAGAACTTTGAAGAGGATAATCTCGTCCTCTGTCCAGCTCTCCTTCTTCCTATGACTGTCATGTGAGTGCTTTTTTTTGTTTCGTGCCTAAATTCTCATTATTTTGTGGAGTTATGTTGGAAATGTTGGGCTGTCGTAGAGGAGCGTTCTACCGCTGCTGTCGTGGAGGTTATTCATGTCTGCTGTGCTCCGTTATTGGCAGCTTCACCCGTCTGTGTGAGCAGGAGTGCTCAGATTTGAAATGTGGGGACATTAATTTTGAGGTCTTCTTCTTCTTGAAGGCCTGTTTTGTTTGTCCTGACACTTGTCCTCTGTGTGTGCTCACACAAGCATCATGTTACCGGCACACAGTGCAAACTTGTGTTACCGGCTGTGTTGCCAGCTCCTGTGAGTTAGAAGTCAGTGAGCGTAACTCTAGCTGCATTACTTTTTAATTTTGTTGTGATCCTGCAATTAGCTCATGTAATTGGAACAAGCTAAGCGGAGCTGTAGTTCTGGAAGAGCGTATAGAAAGTGAAGGTGTTGTCTGTGGAGTGTTTGCTTTGTTACCTGACCTCCAGTTATGATGCTGGGATACCTGTGTGTGTGTGTGTGTGTGTGTCCACTGATCAGCCGTCTGCTCGTTTGTCTCTTCGCCTCAGTGTTGAGGAGCCGATGTCATTGGGGCCGGACGATGATCGAGAAGAGAAACCGGCTTTGGTTCCCAGTCTGTTCCCCTTCATCTCGCCGACGCTCTACTTCAGCACCGCCAACGAGAAAGGTCAGGACACACACACACACACACACACACACACACACACACAGCAGCAGCAGCAGCACCACAGAGGCTCAACCTGTTTCCACCAAACACAAAAGGGAAAATATTCAACCTGAGCTAAAGATCCAAGCTGCTGACCTGATGATGGCACTCAGACAGGAGAGGAGAGGGCTGGAGAAAAGCCTGCTAAACTCTGATATCGTGTCAGTCACTTGATTCTAGCTTTTGGTTTTACTGATGAAGCAAGTCGGCACGAGCAGTAGCCTGGTCAGCTCCCCAGCTGGCTCTCCTGTCGTCGTGTTCACTCACGCAAGAAATACCAATAAATACAAATGATGAGGCGAGTAAGACGGGGCAAATATTGGCTTTGTGTTCAGTGGAAGTTAGAGAGTCTTAGGATGTCTTCTTAGAACAATCAAAGGTCAAGCAGACGACAAAAACTGTGAATCCCAAAAAATGTTTCCAGGAGGAGAGAGTGTGTGAGTGTGGGGCTGATAAACAGAAGGAAAGAGATCAGCACCCTGCTGAACCTGAGCCGCTCAGACACACTTGTTTTCACACATTTACTGGTTTGTCTGAGGATTTTAGGCCACAGTTGTGGTTATACTGTACTAACCCACCGGTTAACGCTGATTCCTCTCTGAAATGACTAAAGGAAACTGAAGTGTGTTGTGTTTTTCCATGTTGTTAAAACCAGTGTAGATGTGATTGCTGCTGGGAACAGTTTAGGTCTTACATCTTATCGTCGATGATATTTTGAGCCGTCTCAGTATTTGCACTCGGCTGGTGCATCACTCGTAGAAATGAAATCCATCCACCGTTTGTGCTGTGTGCTCTGCAGTGGAGCTGCTGCCTGCAGAACAAAGACGACTGCTGAAATGGAAGGTCAGCAACGTGACTCCAAACGTTGTCAAGCAGACCGTCGCCAGGTCACACTTCAAGGTCACCAAGAGTAAGTCAGGACGTGTCTCACACAGTGAATGATGTCATTTCAAACATGTGGCCGTGTGTTTCTGTCAGTGTTCACAGAAACGGTAGTGTCTTGTAGCCTTGTGTGTGTGTAACAACATGTCAGATAACTGAATAGTTGCTGATGAAAGTCTGCTGTCGATGCAGAAAGCCACGACTGGCTGGGCTGCTGGGGACATCACATGAAGTCGCCCTGCTTCAAATCCCTCGGAGAGCACCAGAAGGTGAGGAGCCTGAACTTTAAAGGAAGCTGAGATCATCCGGTCTGGTCAACCACGTCCAGAATGAACCTGCTCGCTCTGCTTGTGTCTCCCTTCCCAGCTGAATCACTTCCCGGGAACGTTCCAGATCGGCAGGAAGGACCGGCTGTGGAGGAACCTGTCTAAGATGCAGGTTCGCTTCGGCAAACAAGAGTTCAGCTTTTTCCCCAGGACGTTCGTCCTTCCTCAGGACATCAAGCTGCTCCGCAAAGCCTGGGAGGACAGCGGCTCCAGGCAGAAGTGGATCATCAAACCTGTACGTTCTGCTGGAGCGCAGCCGTTTAGTCCATCTGCTTTGTGTGTGTAGAACTACGGCCTGAACAGAAAGATAGATCTGCCTTTAATTTATTGATATTTTCATTTTGTCTTTTGGATTTCAGATGCTCGTTAAGTCGTTATTGACTTTACTTGATAGAAAAGTTGAAGTTTGGAGAATAATTAATGTTCCAAATGAGTCCAAAGGAAAAATCTGTGGAAGTTTAAGGAGATGTGTTATTTGTAGCTGCCACTGTTATCAGTTCACTTGTCCCTGACACTCTCTCTGGTCTCGGGTAGCCGGCTTCAGCCAGAGGAATCGGTATCCAGGTCATCCACAAGTGGAGCCAGATGCCCCGTAAGAGGCCACTGCTGGTCCAGAAGTAAGTAGCCCGGAAAAGGCCGTCACCCGGCACTACATAATTCATCAGCCGACAGGGTAAAACTCTTCCTGGCTGTGCTTCACAGGTACCTTCACAAGCCCTACCTCATCAGCGGGAACAAGTTCGACCTGCGGATCTACGTCTACGTGACGACCTACGACCCGCTGAAAATCTACATCTTCTCCGACGGACTGGTTCGATTCGCCAGCTGCAAGTCAGTTTTCACACAGTGACGAGGTCAAATACTGTAGATTAGTCATGTGAAAAGGAACATAAACGATCCCCAGGTGGAAGCCAGCAGAGTCTGGTGCCGTCTATGTATAGTACATATAGATCTATACAGATGTGTAGTCTAAAGTCAGTATGGCTGCTTGGTGACTCTGAAGATGGAGGTTATAAGTGTCCTAATCCCACTCGTGTGCTTCTCCTCCTCAGGTATTCGTCTTCCATGAAGACTCTGGGGAACAAGTTCATGCACCTGACCAACTACAGCGTCAACAAGAAGAACTCTGAATACCAAACGAACAGCGATGACAAGGCCTGCCAGGGACACAAATGGTAAGAGAGAGACTCAAAGTGAGACAGAGCAGAGGCCTGTTCACCTGATGGCTCATCCTGGAGACGCCTTTCAAAGTAAAAGCTGTCTTTAAGATTCTTATCTTAAAGATCAAAATGCATCAACACTAAAGGACTAAAATCATGTTACACACCAGACTACATTCACAAAAACAGGGATTTTAGCTCACAGAACACAGGAGCTGCTGGTTTAGTTGCTGTGACTTAGAAGTTTCAACACGTTAATTTGGATGCAAACTAACTCATTAAAACACCCAAATCACACAATAACACAAACAAACTAACCCATTGAGGCAGTAATGGACCAAGAACTCCTGTGTCCAGTTCTCTAAAACCCCTGTTTTAGTGAATGTAGTCTGGTGTGTGTGCTGTTTGTGGTTAAACCAAAAGGATCTTCCAGGTCTCTCTCTGTAGGGATCCTTTCCATGATGCTGTCACACACTTAGAATAACACTCTGAGCCTGTCAGTGGATCAAACAAGCTCTTTTAGTGGACCTACTGTGATCAGGTGCAGTTGTCCCAAAGGATCACGTTGCAGCCATTGCAGCCCGTTTGGTGGCTGCTGGCTGAGGTGATCTACTGGACCAGTTCCAACACTTTTACTACCTACCAGTCATTTCAAACCCAGTATATGTGAAAATACCAGTTATCCATTGATTTCTATCTCAAGTGTAATTCTTCTTCTATTTATGAATTTTATCAGAGAAACTGATAATTATTAGACCCATTATAAGAAAAAAAAAAGTTATGAATGAGGCTCTTTGTCACTTTTGAGCAAACTGATTCTTCTCATTTATCCTGACATACAGACGTTAGCACTGCGATTGGTTTCCAGCTCTCTCATCTCCCACAAACGTGTAGAAGTGAAACTGAAATGTGTGTCATGTGTGTTGTTCTTGTGTGTATTCAGGGCTTTGAAGGCCTTGTGGCAGTTCCTTGGTTCTAAAGGAGTCAACACCACTCTGATCTGGGAGAAGATTAAAGACATCGTCATCAAAACCATCATAGCGTGAGTTTGCCTGTTCAGACCTGCAGGATTATCAGTTTCTAATTTATGAAAGTTTTCAGTAATGTTTCTTTCTCTTCATTTTTTTGCATCAGAGTCTAATGAAGTGAGATGTTTCACCTTTTCAGATGAAACGTCAAAGACGGTCTTTAAAACTAGTTTTTCACTTTGCACTAAATGTTGTGTGACGTAGATGATGTGTGACTGTTTTCAAAGGAGATGGACTATTTTTATGAATACAAAAATATTTACTGTGCAGACGAAGTGAACTCTTCTTATTCACCATTTGCTCCAAGCTGCAGTGGTCCAGATGCTCCTCAGTTTGCAGCAGAGCGACCGATCCCTCCTCACTGATTATTTGTCCAGAAATAAAAAATAAAAAATGATGCTGAACGTTAGAAGGAGCGAGGGGTCTGGTCCACTCAGCCGATCTTTGTTTTTAGCCTTGGAGGCTAGCGCAGCTAACGTTAGCAGCTTTAACAGATCTCAGGGTTGCTTTTGACTCCACCCTCTGAGGTGTCGGTCACTTTAAGATAATGGAACAGTGATCATGAAATAAGCTCCCGTGTGTGTGTGTGTGTGTGTGTGTGTGTGTGTGGTGTGTGTGTGGTGTGTGTGTGTGTGTGTGTGTGTGTGTGTGTGTGTGTGTGTGTGTGTGTGTGTGTGTGTGTGTGTGTGTGTGTGTGTGTGTGTGTGTGTGTGTTGGTTTGCAGGTCGGAGCCGTACGTTAACAGTCTGCTGAAGATGCACCTTCGGACGCCCTCCAGCTGCCACGAGTTGTTCGGCTTTGATATCATGCTGGATGAGAACCTTAAACCCTGGATCCTGGAGGTCAACATATCACCAAGGTAGCACGCACACACAGACACACTCACACACTCACACACACACACACTCACACTCTCTCACACACACTCACACTCACACTCTCTCACACACACACACACACACACTTCCAACCACACACTTCTTTCTAACTGCTGTGTTTCTGCTCCAGCCTTCACTCCAACACGGCGCTGGATGTTTCCATTAAAGGTCAGATGATCAGAGACCTCCTGAACCTGGCTGGCTTCCGTGTTCCCCAAAAAGAAGATGTGGCCGGTCCCTGCAGCAGCGCCTCCAGCTCCACCAGCAGGTAGGGAGGGGGAAGTACACCCAAATGATCAGAAAGCCTCAGAAAAGACCCTGTTGTTGAGTCACCTCCTGTGTGTGTGTGTGTGTGCAGTCTGAGTGGGGGCATCAGGGAGAGGACCAAGTCAGATTTGTCTGCTGATGAGAAGGTCAAACGGGCCTTTTACCTCACCCAGCGCTACGCCGACCAGGTAAACGAGGACAAACACAGTCAAAATGTGGACCAATCAAAGTGAATTACTCCGACGCGCCCTGAGCTTTGTCTCCGTCTGTCTCTGTCAGGACTTCCTGTCCACGGTGCTGGACGTCTTGACCCCGGAGGACGTCCGCGTGCTGGCGGAGAGCGAAGACGAGCTGACTCGACTGGGACAGTTTGAGCGCGTGTTCCCGTCCCCGTCGTCGTCTCGCTACCTTCGCTTCTTCGAGTGTCCCAGATACCTCAACGTCCTGCTGGACCAGTGGGAGAGGAAGTACTGGAACAACAGGTCAAAAGGTCCGTGTGTCCCATTTCATTTGCCTAAAATAGCAGAGAGGAGTCGCATCAAGATGTAATGTGTAATGCGAGGTGGTAACTAGATGCAGGAATTCACACAAATGATAGTTAAAGGTGATTAATCATTATCAGAGTCCTGCTGCTCACAATCTGACCAGAGAAGAGACGAGTCCTCATCTCTCTTCAGCTTAAGGAAACAATCAGTATCAGGTTTACTAGTAGCTAAGTGGCTTGGCTAACTAGCCAAGTAAGTTCTGACGTTACGAGGACTTTGTCTTGTTCTATTGAAACACGTCTAAAGTAGAGACAATATGAGATTAAGTCTAAAAAGTAAACATGTTTTTAAATGACAGAGTGAGATCAGGTTCGATGGGTTCTGTGTGTGAAGTGTCTGTTTTCTGTGCAGGTATCAGTCTGCTGAGGACTCTGTGTGGGAAAGGAGTCCACCTGGGAACCAGTGACCCAGCTCACATGGTGAGGAGCCTCTCTGAGACCACGTCTGAGTGTGGTGTTGTTGTTTACAGCCACAAAGTCAGTGGGGTTTTTATTCTCCTCTCTTCTTCTCCAGTGGTCCAAGTGTAGCTACGTCTCCAGGGTTGAGCCCCACAGACAAGAGCTCAGCAGCCCGTCCAGATCCAGGTACACACACACACACACACACTCACTCATGCAGACATGAAAATATTACACAGGTTTTGGAGCTCTGTTCTTGTAAAGAAAGTAATAATATAACATTTATAATATGGATGTGCAGGATTTAATTACATAATAAACATTAAATATTTCTAATTCTATGTTGCACATTAATTGTATAATTAATGAGTAAAATTTGGTTAATAAATGATAAAAATAACAAGACAAAATGCTCAGAACAGTTCAGTTACTTAGTTTTCTCTTAAGAGAATCAGACCGATGCTCCTGTGTGCTCCTGCAGGGTGGTGGTCAGCCATCAGCACCGCTCCCCCCACGACGACGATGACGGCGGCTCAGACAGGGAGGGGCCTTCGGCCTCCAGCCCGCCTGCTTCACCGAGTCCCGGATCCAGTGTCACCAGCAGTGCCTGTACGAGCCCCCAGCCCGGCCACACCCAGAGCCCGCCGCCCCCCCCGCAGTCCGCCTCGCTCTGAGACTCAATTTGCTAACGTGATGTTCAAACCCAGAACACACACCCAGAGTCTACAGCTGGGTTCAGACTACACCACACTCGCCCCCGTATGGAGGAAGAGCACCGGGGGGGGCAACGCTGCTGCTGCTGGGACGTCTGAGCTGTAAAGAAGAGGAGACCAGTGTAGTCTGAACCCAGCACAGGACGACACTCTTCTACTGATCTGATGTCTAGCTGTGATACTCTGGATGTGACATGTGTCTTCAGGACCATAAGCCTGGAGCTCAGACTGAAACACTGTAGGAGAGGGGGGGGGGTCTTTAACATAATTGGATTTGATCAGAAAGAAACCACATGATAACTAAATATTGAAAAGGGAGCAGCTTATGGAGCGCTGGCTAGTTCAGCACTAACATCAGTCAGGAAACGGCAGCTCATCCTCACTACACTTAAAGGACCATACCGGTGTAATGTCTCACTATCAGCATGCGTTAACGCTCATTAAGGCCAAGTACAAACATTAATACTGCATGAAACAACAGCAGGAGCACATTAACTTCAGTCAGACGTTGACGCCTGCTAGACGCTCAGACTGATGCTGCTGTCATCGTTCTGCTGGTCACCCTGCGGTCGTCTGCTAACTCTTCAGATGCACGTACAGCCTCGGTCTTAACGCTCGTGGCTGTACCACTCCATCTTCTCACCTCCACATTAGTCCTCAGCACTGTCTTCAGACGCTGTGAAGCCGGCTCTTAAACTGTGAATAAGACACACTTGGCTTCCTCACGTCCTGCTTTAGCTTCACATTAGCCTACAGGAGACGGTGGTGATAAACGCCGACACAACACTGTGATTTCTCTCATGTCTTAACGCTGAGACTGTTATTGGTTTGGCCGGTGTCACATTCCTGACCTTATGGACTGAGTGTTTGTGTGGAGACGACTGAAGGGAGGGATGAAGCTCAGAGCTCTGCTGCAGCTCTCACACTTCTTTTACTTGATTTTCTTTCCGCTGGTTGATGGTGGAAACTGGTGTGTTTCACAGAACCTCATTTTGATCACTAGTGTAAACTTACAGTCTGTTAGAGATACTTGAAGATGAAGCTTTGGTTGCTCCGTTTTACATGCATGTAGTAGACAAACAGTCTGTGACTGAAGCTTTGAACTAATAACAGCAGCCTACTGTGACTTTTAAAAGGGTTTCTCTGTGGACACAAACGTCCAGCGGCAGTTTAAGCTGACAGTCGGCACAAACATTTGTCCTTAACGTTTTCCTGGACAGCTGCTGCTTTAGGTTTCAGGTTTCTAAAAGACTTCTAATTGTATCCTCAGGGAAAGAGAGAAAAAGACTTTACTGTGAGGACACTTTCAGAAAAATATGTTTCCTTAAAGCCAACGTCTGCAGTAAGAAACTGAGTGTCAGAGCTGGTTGGAGACGAGGAAGATACTTCCTCCTCCTCCTCCTCCTCCTCCTCCTCAGTTTGACCCACGTGAGCACATGAAGCTCCAAACAGTCATGATCAGATCCTAGTGAACTTTATTAGAAAAGGTACCAGAGAAAGTGTTTACCGATGACTTTATTAAGCAGTTTACTACCAGATGCCAAACTCCTGTGCAGTGTCACAGTGTGGCTCATCTTCATCTTCATCTTCATCCTGATTAACATTTGGTTAATTCACATGCAGTAGAGGGACTAACAGAAGGCACTTTGACTGAGGCCAGTTAAACAGAATAGGATGTGAGGCAGAAGCTGGACGTGCTCGCTGTATCTCTGATCAGAGGAGTGGATGCTCCTCATGGAGCTCCTCAGGGAGCACGCTAAGGCCCCACTGAGGAGAAACATCTTAAATTCAGTGTATTTCACGCAGGGCTGCCTCTCGTGGTTATTTCATTCCCTACTAATCTGATTCTAATAAAGATCTACCAATGAAACTACAGGAAATAGAAATAGAAATCTCAGAGCTCAAGCTGACGTCTTCAAAGAGATTCGTCTCAGTAAGAGAAGCTGGAGCCAGTGATGGTTTAAATGAGTCTCAGCCAACCATCAAACCGTTTAATCGACTGGTCAACAGTTAAATACAACAGTAAAATAGATCCAATGAGTGACGAGGGCTTCCAGTCCAGTATTCACTCTCACTCCTGGGTTTGTTTCTCTCTCTCTCTCTCCTCTGATCTGAGCCTCACACAGCGTTAGACACCCGGCCGCCAGCAGCACGTGGTTTTGTACGATTCTGCTCATTCACATTTAACATATCACACATATTAGAATTTATTGTCTTGTGCATTAATCTAAAATATCAGCTGGATGAGCTAAAACATACAAACCTCACTGCTTAGTTTATAAAGTGGGGGAGAACGAATCGTCTTAATGTTTAACAGAAGTTCCAACCTGCTGCCACACATTTAGCTGACTCCACTTCAGAGTTTGTGTTCGTCATGAAGATCAATAACACGGCGTGAAGTTGTTTTTACCATAACAGAAAGAAATAAGTGGGGATGATGATATTTTTTACTAACTCGACAGCTGTAAAATGTCTGTGTTAAAGGGCTGTATGATTAGCTCAGGATGACGATTTCAAAATAAAAGTTATTTGTGGTACAAGTGTCCTGATTGGGTTTTTATCTGGGGGAAGTTTTATGGTGTGTTGTTAACTAAACTAATAGCACTCTGCTTTTCTGGGCTGCCTCTTGAAGTCACTGCTAACATTTAATAACTAAAATATGAAAAACACAACCTGACAGAACCCAAATTTATGACCTTTTACTGAAGGTGCTGAAATTATTACATACATTAAATCTACTTTGCTATAAAAAAATTTAAAAAAAGGACTGACTTTAGTCTAATTAGTTGATTTTTAGCCTCAGCAGTTAAAGGTTATGGCAATAAGTTAGAATTTGTGGCCTTATAAAGCAGTTGGCCGACGGAAACAGGGTCACGTTTGAACTGCACACACACACACAGAGTGTAAGCGAAGTGTGTGTGAGGACACAGAAACCAGGCTGTGGAGCTCTGACTGTGTGTCGGGACTGTAAGCAGTTAAACACTATAAATATCTGAGCTCCTGTCTGAGCAGCAGTGTCAGGAGCTGCACCAGAAACCAGAGTTTCTAAACTCTGAAGAAAGAAAAATCAGCTGGAACAAGTCGGTGAAGTTTCACCACCAGAAGGTAGTTTTCTGTGCTGAGCGCAGTATTTAAATAATGTGTGTGTTTGTCTGGTCTGTTGTTGTGATTTAAGAGGGCAACAGTAAGAACTAGACTAACTGGGTTTGTAAGCTGTGTCTGGAAGATCTTATATTTAGCAGTCTGCAGATCAGTCGTGGTGAATTTAAAGTTTGCATGTAAACAAAGAGCTTTGAGAAGGAGGGGAGTGTCTGTTCGGTGTCTCCAGAAATAGTAGTAGACATGTAGTGGCCTGCTGAAACTGTATCGCCTCCGACAGCAGAGCTGACGGAGACTTACAGCTGCACTGCTCTCATTTTTAAAATCTTTTTGTTAACAAGTGATGCTCAGTGGAGCTCCAGTTATCTCTGAGTCTATAGAAGTGGGCGGAGCCAGCGTGACGTCACCAGCTGCTGTTTTGAAGCCTCTAGTTTGGCTTCACAGGCGTCGCCATCTTGTTTTTTGGAGCCAGAAGAGATGCCTCTTCCTGCTGTGCTGAAGAAGACAGTAAACTAGAGACTGAGAGCAGAAACTGTTCACTGAGCTGATAAATCATTTCCTCATTGACTTCCATCCAATCAGACTTCTGTTTGGAGCTGGTGGAGTCGCCCCCTGCTGGACACTAGAAGTTATCACCAGACTCAGAACATTTTAGTGTCTTTTAGCTCTATTTTTCTTCTTTCAGTTCGTTCTTCCAGCTCTCATCGACCTCGGTTTCTGTCCGATAGTAACCAAAGAGTTAATACTGTATGGTATCATCAGCATATAATCAAAGATATCAGCTAATGATCAGTGCTTGGATTGATTTCCTGTCGTCCATTAGTGTTTTCACAGGAGCATGTCTATCTTCAGCCCCCAGCTCTCCCTGCACGTGTCCCCTCCCACTGCCCCCCCTCCCTGTGAATGCCACAGGCCTCCCACCCCCCAGTCCAGATATAGACCCCAGTCTTTCCCAGACATTCAGACCCGGCTGGCTGGAGCTGGACAGCGCTGCGCAGACTCCCTTGTCTCCCCCCTTCCTCCCCCCCCTCACCATGGCCGGACTTCCCTCCTTCAGCTGACATGGCAGCAGGTCCCGTCAGGTGTCCTGGTCGGACAGACCGAGGCTTCTAGTCCAGGGTGTCCCCGCTCACCCACACAGGCAGGAGAGCTGCTGCTCCTCCCCAGCTATGGAGCCTCTCGGAGAGGTAAGGCCCTCTGCTGACCCCCCCCCCCCCCTCCTGCAGGCCGTCTGCTTGTGTTGGTAACAGAAAAGTCTTAGTGTGTGTTTGGACGTGACTTTGTAACTGAGAAGCTGCAAAAGAGAAACAGTGAGGAGACTTTTACCTTCTGTCCTCTTTACTTCCCTCTGTTTCCCTTCTGAACTAACAGCCTGAGTGCACACTGATATGATTTAACCTGCTGCTGGTCAACATCTTCAGGTCAGGACAGAGGCACTGAAGCTGTTAATCTGAGGGAACAGACACCAGGAGGTTGTTTTCATCATTCTGCTAATTAAATGTCCCATATTTTCTATTTACCACAAGAACTTTTTAATGTTAATCTTGTTTGCTGCTGAACTCTGAGTTTATAGATGCACTTTAACCCACAGCAGACACGTGTGAACTCTGGCTCAGCACACCAACCAACCAAGTGTCCAGAAACACGATCCTGATGACGGATTAGTTGTAGAAATATTGCGCCCATAAAACCAGGGATTATCTGCATCGAAGCTGAGCGCTCCTGTTTTAAGGTCAAGCTGTGAACAAAACAGTTTCACAGCAGAGACGCTGTGGACACACTGATCGGTCCAGCTGCTTCTGTCCAAACAATCACTCCTCAAGTTCATCATAGCAACACTGGACAACAGAGCTGCAGCCACTTCCTCCTCTCTGTCCCTGGTAACTCCCAGGCATGCTGGAAGTTGTAGTCTTTAAATGCTAACATGCTAACAACATGCTGATGTTCAGCAGATGTTCACCATCTTAGTTTAGCGTGATAAAACGAGCTGATGAGCCATAAGCACTGCCTGAGCAGGGGCTGATGGGAGTGCTTTGCATGTATTTGAACAATGCTTCATCCTCAGGGGAGCCAGAATGTGTGCAGCACATTTAATGGCCGTTTATCTAAAAGTTGTTGAGACATTTCACTCAAAACCACAAATGCCAACCTCGAGGGGCTGTGAGGGGATCATGAAAGTCATTAAGATTCATCCTCTGGGGACCACGATTGAAAGCAAGCTTTCAACAGTTGTTGAGATATTTCAATGTCCGGCCAGTTTAACGTAGTATTTTCTGATATTCTGAATATTTTACTGGTTCTTTACCAACATAACTTACTAACAGTTTTATATCCTATCAGTCACCTTCAGTAGGAACCAGCTTCTTCTACCGTGTCAGCTGAGATGTGAAACACTGAAAGGACGAGTCGCCCACAATAGTCCACCTCTGAGGAGCCGTCTGACTGGGCTCAGACCCCCTGGGGCAGGACTTCCTCCCTTCCTTCGGTCCCGTTGAGGAAAGCTTCACGAGTCACCTGATCGTTTTCGTGGACTAGAGCTTGCTTGAATTCCAGGTTTAATAGATGGGCCGTAGTTGTCGACAGCAGCTCTCCGCTCGCTCTGCACGTCGGGCTCTGACTGATTCCTCCCCTCCAAGCTGACGTCCACCAGCAGGTTCCTGGCTCGCTGCCAAGACCTGCACCATCTAAAGCGGACACTAACAGCTGCTTCACCTCCAGCAAACCCTCAGGGTGCATCTGGACAGGCCTGACCGACCCAGTGCAAACTGTCCAACAGCACAAAGGGACTCAGAGGAAGTGTTTCATCTTACTTTAGAGTTAAGTGATGTGATAAACATCCATTTCCACAAACGTGGCTTTAGCCTGGAGCACGGAGACCTTTGGCCGGTGGAGGCCCTCTGAAGCTGTGGGTCCTGGAGAAGTAGAGGACGGGACACTGTGGTGTAAAGAGCAGTTAGTTTACAGCTCAACAGCTGAACCGAGTGAGTGCAGCAGCAGCTCAGATGTCCAACGTCCATCAAGATGAAATGACATTATCTATCCACAGGAGCAGTCAGATGGATCCACGTAGAGCCTCCATGGCCACCAAACATGGACGGTGATCACGGCACAGCTGTTTGTGCAGTTAACTCAGTCTTCACAGAGTAAACTGGTGATGTGCTTCCTCCCTCAGGTCCCCTTATTTGAAATGGACGAGGAAGAGGAAGAGGATGTTCTGTCAATGAAAAGCAGAGGTAAAGAAGACGTGGAGATGCCGTCTCTCCACACATCACTCGTCTCTGTTGCCACTCCTGTATGTGACATGTTCCACGTGTTCCCACGTCTTTATTTTTAGGTGCCTGTACATATGCGGCCCACGGTCATGTGACCCCTGCAGGCCCAGACCCCGACATGTTCATATACATGAACTTCATGAAGAGTCACTGCTGCTACGACGCCATCCCCACCAGCTCCAAACTGGTCATCTTTGACACGACGCTGCAAGTATGGGACCCTTGTTGGGCTCATTGTTCTCCCACAGATGCAGTATTGTGTTGTAGCTAATAAAAAGCGCTGCGTGTGTTTGTGCCAGGTGAAGAAGGCGTTCTTTGCTCTGGTGGCGAACGGAGTGAGGGCAGCGCCCCTGTGGGACAACAAGCTGAAATGTTTTGTGGGTGAGCGATAATCCATCTGTGTGTCCTGCATGCTCACGGTACAGGAGGGTTTCTCCACAGCTTAAAACACGTTGAGCAGCACGGGTCTTATTAGGGAACCTGTTGAGGTTTGGCCGTGAAACCAGCTCAACAGTCCTCCAGGCCTGGCGGAGCTACTTCCTGTATGATGGATGCTGGCGTGCCATTGGCTGATAGGTGTGTGACCTACTTTGGGTCTGTAGCCACAGTTTTGGAGCCGAGGTCTGGGGCTCAGGTTTCCTCGCTGTGGGTAGGTGGTTTCAAATGATCCCGACCCAGTTTGTGTGCTAACATTTAGAGGAAAGAAGGTCAACTACAAGCTGTAAGTGTTGTATTACACAGCGCCGCTCACTGAACACACACAGCTGGTCACCGGACCAGGTCTGTGGGTGCTCATGTCCTGCCGGTAATTAGGACGCTAACGACCTGCAACACGTGTGTTAACATGTCCGTCAGTTTGGGTGAACGGATTCAACCCCAAAGACACAAAATGCCCAGTGGGGTCAAAGTTCTTCTTACACTAAATAGTTCTGTATGTCAGAGCTAAATAAAGTGTGGCTGAGGAACGGTTACATGTAGGATGTATCTGTTCATGTTAAACTACGTTTGAAAAACCTTCAGTCAGGTTTAGGCAGCAGCCAATCACACACACACACACACACACACACACACACAGGTCACTGCTGTCTCTGTTATGTGTGGAAACAGTATTTATAAATTGTAAGGTTTAGAGGTAAGATTATATCTGTTCGTAACACTGCAAACATGTCGTCATGTGAAGAACAGCTCTGCTCTCCATTAGATGTACTGTGTTACTGCTGCTGAGCACTGATAAAGGTGTGTGTGTGTGTGTGTGTGTGTGTGTGTGTGTGTGTGTGTGTGTGTGTGTGCAGGTATGCTGACCATCACTGACTTCATCAACATCCTCCACCGGTATTACAAGTCTCCTCTGGTGAGCTGTGGTCCCTCCTGAGCGGTGTCTCTCCCTCCTGTGAGGCCTTTCAGTGTCCGACCATCACTCCCTGTTTGTTTTGTCTGCAGGTTCAGATCTATGAGCTGGAAGAACACAAGATAGAGACGTGGAGAGGTCGGTGCCTTCAGCGGGGATTCACAGAATGATTCCTTTAAAAATGTGGTTAACAGCTTGTGTGTGTGTGTCTGGACAGAGATCTATCTGGAGTACTCCATCAACAGACTGATCAGCATCACTCCTGAGTCCAGGTCGGCATCAGTCATCACACCTCTCACTATGCACTCACTCCACTCTGGTCAATTATTAAAAGTATAGTGAGAGTTATCGTCCCACAATGCATCACGGTAGTGCACTACTAACTCACCGCTGTCTACCATCATGCATTGCACAGAAAGAAGACATCGTGTCTCAAAGTATTGATGGATATTTGTGGATGAGCTCGCTGTATGGTCACCGTAAACATCGCCATGGTTACGCTCCATCATTTCAAATGCAGTATTCAAAGGAGGTCACCTCAGATACTGTATTAGTACCGCTGGTTAACATGTGATGTATGGTGCTTCACTACTTCAGTGGTCTAACATGTGGT
The DNA here is from genome assembly GCF_042242105.1 of Pempheris klunzingeri. Lineage (NCBI taxonomy): Eukaryota > Metazoa > Chordata > Actinopteri > Acropomatiformes > Pempheridae > Pempheris > Pempheris klunzingeri. The sequence goes on from NC_092021.1 coordinate 26,546,214, forward strand.
TCATGTGCTCTTCTCAGTCTCTTTGAAGCCATCTACTCTCTGCTGAAGAATAAGATACACCGGCTGCCCGTCATCGACCCGGCGTCGGGGAACGTCCTCCACATCCTCACCCACAAACGCATCCTCAAGTTCCTCCACATCTTCGTAAGACTGGATGATTGGATAGAAACTGAGTAGATGACACTGCAGGTGTTGGTCTGTAGGATTGTTTTCTTTCCTAGTATGATTACTAGTATGATTGTGCCCCCCCCCCCTGCAGGGATCTATGATTCCTAAACCCAGGTTTCTTCAGAAGCGGATCAACCAGGTGGAGATCGGTACCTTCAGGCACATCGCCACAGTCCAGGAGTCGGCGTCTGTCTACGACGCCCTGAGCATCTTTGTGGAGAGGAGAGTGTCCGCTCTGCCGGTGGTCAACGACAAAGGTAGTCTGACACCTGCTGGTCTGACCCCCCAGGAAGAAAGGCTTTTTAGGCTTTTCCTGCTACATGAACCTCTGATCTGCAGCCCCCCGCCCCTCTCTGTCAGTCTGTCTGGCCCAGGGTCTGAGGACACTGGGGCTCAGCCCAGACCTCTGTGGGGGGGCTCTTACATGTTAAAGCCTAAAACATATCATGTGTCTAGCTAACCCCTATTTTCAGTGATGCTGTTTGTGAAGCTTTAGTCATCTCCAGATGATGTGTGACGTCCTCTAACGTCTTCATCTCTGTTTTACAAGCTCAGCACTCCGTTTGGGAATTTACGGCCTGCAGCCCCCAGTTACCTGACGTGACACCAGTTTATGTATTAGAGGCACATAAATGGAGGGTTTCATTCCAAAACCCTTTACATCCATTTTATTACTTTACAATCATGAACTTGATGTCCAGCAGTCAATAATAAACAGAGGAGTCCTTCTGATCAACATCAAGTTTCCAGCAGACGAGGTGACTCCTGCTGTATCTGTAGCTCCGTCTGTAAATCTGTCTGTGTGTCTGCAGGTAAAGTGGTGGCGCTGTACTCCAGGTTTGATGTCATTGTAAGTTCATTTCACACATCCTGCATCACTGCAACTTAGCTAGCTATGAATAAGTAATAAACAGTGTGATTCTGGCTGATCACATAGGGAGTTAGTACAATCTAGTGTGAAAACCAAGTTTACAAAGGTTAAATGAACTGACTCTGTTCTTCATGCTTTGAGGAAACTGTTTTAATCCACAACATCGAGTCCACAGGAATAAAAGACAAAAGGCCCAATGGTTTATTAGCAGTAAACAGTGGACTCAGAGTGGCTGCTCATTTAAAACCAAGAGTTAAACTCACTGAACATCTGTGATGTCAGGCCTGTCGGCATTAAATCAGCAGTACTGTCCCCCCCCCCCATCAGAACCTGGCAGCTCAGAAAAACTACAACAACCTGAACATGACGATGCGGGAGGCGGTCGCCTCCAGAGCCTGCTGCGTGGAGGGAGTCCTCAAGTGTTACCCTCATGAAACACTAGAGACCGTCATCGACCGCATCGCCAGGGCTGAGGTAACACACTCACACACACACACACACACACACACACTCACACACACACACACTCACACACACACTCACACACACACACCTGTAGGACAGATAGTTCCTGACAGAATCACTGTTTCCTCCAGTGAAGCTCAGGTGTCACTGGACAATAATAACGAGACTCTTTGGACATGAAGATGATGATTTTGACTGATGCCCTCCTCCAACCTCCCCGACCCCCCAGCTAATGGCTCAGTGTGGACTTATAAGATGGGGGAGGCCAGTTAGCCGCCACAAAGCACATTTATTTGGATTCAGTTACGTAACTGCACCTGAATTTAAGAGCAAGTCTTCAAAAACCCATTCCTGCTTTTCCAGGTTCTGATAAACAAAGACTGTCTGACTTCTCCTCTGCCTTTAAGGCTTTAACCTTTTGTAAAGTGACTTTCAGTGACGCTCTCTAAACAGGATGTGTTTCTCTGGCAGGTGCATCGCTTGGTGTTGGTGGACGGTGACGATGTGGTGCGAGGGATCGTCTCTCTGTCTGACCTCCTACAAGCGCTGGTCCTCACCCCCGCAGGTATTGATGCACTGTGCTCCTAACGCCAACCCTCCATTCATCCCTCGCTCTTTCTCTCAGTCCGTCCGTCCTCCGATCCTCTAAAGCTTCCAGCTGGTTCCGTGCTCCCATCGACCCTCCTCCTCCTCACAGAACTCTTCTTCGTCCGACCTTTCCTCCTCCTCAGCACGGCGGCCGTCTTTGGTCTCAGCTTCTGAAATATTCTGGTGAAGTTCCACCTTGTACCCCCCCCCCTCATGAAACAACCTACAGCTGGAGGCCGTCTGCTCCTCAAAGATCAACCTCTGACATCTTAATCTTAACTCTTGCTGTGATCATCCAACCTTCTGCTCCTTCAGCTCCGACCAGCGTCTTTACATTTCCTCCAAAACTCTCATTTGAACCATCAAACAAAATGCTCACAGATGCATCGTGGGAAATAAAGCAAAGCTCCACCAGCCATCGTCGACTAACCACCTTCTGCTTCCACTGCTGGACGCTCCAACATTTAAAGCAGCTCAGTCACCTCCACCACAATCCTCTCATCCTACCCACCACCCAACAGTTTTATCGTCTGACTCCAGCCCTCCACGCCGTCTTCATGCTGCAGATCCTCCTCTGAAGCACCAGAACCTGTTAGCCAACACGTCCCAGGTAGGAGGCCCAGCCTGAGCTGCTGGGGGGGGGCTGCCTGTCCGAGCTTGCATCATAGCGTTTCCTTTAAATCACCGCAAGGTCTCGCCGCTGCTTGTTGTGGTCCTTCTCTAGATTCTCCAAAAGGCCAGTGCTCGTGTAGCCATGGCGTCTGTCTCAGATGGAGCTGATTCTGTTTACAGAACGCATGTGCTGCACGGTGGTTCAGTGGTTAGTGATGCTCGTTAGCTGGCCTGGTGAACGCTGCACTGGTTCTGAAGTACGTTCTGCACTGAACCACGACCAGCTGTTACAGACGCTGTAGTTCACACAGTGAAATCCTTTATTTGTGAGCAGCTAGTGGCTGCAGTGGTAGAATGGTTCAGTACAGGACGTCCACCCAGGAGATCAATGTGTGAGTCCATGTGAGGTCTGCTGTCCACCTGTAGACTCACAAATTAAACTTATAGACTTCAGCTTTCTTTTATTATCAGTTTTCAGAGGTTAGCTTTAGGACAAGACGATGGTTTGGGTGAAATAATAAGTCTAATAGTCACATTAATCACAAAATATACTCTTTCCAGCATCAGAAGTCAGAAACAGAAAAACACACCCAGTTAGATTTATAGTTTAGAGATCATTCAGCACTTAAGACTCATTTTCTGCTGACAAATGTGAGAATCTGAGCTTTAAGTCTCCTCGTATGTAACCTGCGTACCTGCAGGACTGTTGATCATTTGTTCTTTTTTAATACAAATGTGTCATTTATAGTTTTTTTTGCTGTCAATTCTTATTCTTATAAAAAAGAAAATCAGAATCAGCCGAGATAATTATTAGAATCAGTGCATCTCTACATTCATCACTTCAGCAGTGAGAGACACTGAGATGTGATTCCCTCTTCTGTCATCTGGAGATTCACGCTGACGGGAGTCGGCATCGGTGTCGGACTGATTTGGTTCAGTTGCCCCCCCGTCCGGCTGTCAGAGGGGGCTCTGCTCTCCTGACATGTCAGAGTAACAGACCACCTCTGGCTTCTTCCTGTTCCTGCACATTTTGTCATTTCAGCCAAACTGAACTAACAACAAGGTTGATTCCAGCTCTGAGACGGTTTGACCAGCCGTCCCAGAATGATACCAGTTTTTAAGACGTCTCATCCACGTCGCTGTGAAACTCCTCTGCTGACGAGGACCAAGTGATATGACTGAAAGCTCAGGAGCAGCTGCTCAGTGGACCTGTGGTGAGATGTGTGAGGCTGCAGACTTCACAGACCAGCTTGTGTCTCAGCATGTCAGTGCAGTGTGCTGCATTTCATCATACCAGATGCACCCTGAACACAAGCTGCCATCTTGGAGGGGGGGGGTATTTGTCCAAGTGGGGTGTGTAGTCCAACAGTGTGAACATGATGCAGTTTGTGGTTCCTCTGATATGATGTGATGGTGGCTGTGACCGCCTGTAGCATCACACCGTGAGCTCACATCCTCCAACACTGACCAGATTCTAGACCATCTGTTGTGAGAAGATTTGGGCAACTGAAAGGCACTTTGGATCAAGTTTCCCTCTTGTTCATGTTCTCATTTCATCTTTTCCAGATGTTTTTGAGGGACAGCGCTGTCAGGACTGAGGAGAACAAGCTGGAGACTGGTGACGTAAAGTGAGTTAGTTAGTGGAGCGGTGAACACTTTCCCAGTAACACTGATGTTCCCCCTAACGAGGACCTTTATTCCCAAGTGATGCTGCTCAGTGGTCGCTGACAGAAAAGACTGTTTGTGTTGAACTGCATCATGGGAGAGCGTTGAACCGATGAAGCACATCCAGAGACGTCAGAACCGAGCTGGACTACAGCATCAGACTGAGGTTCTTTTCAGAGCTGTATCACTTTTTGTAAACGCTCACTGTGACGGAGAATAAACCACTGTGTCGTTCTGACGTCTGAAGTTTTGTAACGAGGGAACTTAGCTGTGCCGAAGAACACCTGAAGGATACTGAGCCGTCTGATGTGGGACAGATGCTGCATCACAACAAGGGTGGAGCCCGATCATTAGCCTGCTGATATCTGCTGTTAATTAGTGCTAATGTTGTGGTTTATTTTTGTAAAAGGGTAAAAATGGAGTGAAAGAATGAGGTAATGAAAACTTAGACTTAGACTTTATTGATGATGAATGAAACACGACAATGTTGTGATGCTGGATAGAAAAAGGCAATAATGAACAATAGAGTGATGTCATTTTATATTTTGGCAGTAATCAGAAGTTTATATCAGTTTAACATCTTCATCTTCATCAAAGTCACCAAATTCACTTTATCTGTTGTGTTTTTTCCCACCTGGAAACAGAAAAACAGTAAAGAAATAAAAAACAAACACATATGTTTGTGTATATATTTGAATGTGTGTGTATATGTGTGTGTGTGTGTGTGTGTGTGTCTGTGTGTGTGTGTGTGTGTGTGTGTGTGTGTGTGTGTGTGTGTGTGCCGGCAGGTGATTGGACAGGTGATGTGATGTGCAGCTGACTGTCTGCTGATCCTCTCTGACTGATGAGGTGTGACCGCTCTGTTTACCAGGGGTGGATTTGTTAACTCTGCCTCCTTCATACATCCTGGTCACATGGTTACCAGTTTACACACACACACACACACACACACACACACACACACTGACCAATGATCAGATTGGCACCAATAATACAATCAATACTACTGCTGCTTTAACATTACTTACAACACTACTACCCTGCTCCTAAATAGAAAAGAAGGTGGAGCATCATGAGAACCATGAACAGACCAAAGTGTCTAACAGTAACAGTAATAATAGTAATAATAACAGTAACAGTGTCTGTGGTGACTCTGAAGCGTCCAGCCGGTGAAGAACCAGGAGGCGGCCCTCCATCAGCCACATGCTCCCTCTGCTTTACAGCTTCATCCTCTGAGCAAACACCTCAGCCGCCAATCAGCTGACAGGCTGTTATTCACCGCAGACTCTGACTCTGTCTGAGCCGACTCTCGCCCACAGACGCAGCCGAGCGTGTCCACCTGCCGATGAGTGACGCCGACTCCTGAACGCCCAGATGGATCCCAAACCGAGGTAGGAGAGCCACGGCGCCGGGGCTTCACCAGGCTGCTGCTTCTCACTTTAACTACTTACTTTTTAGACTCTTCCAACCTGAAGGAATGTGTGAAAAGTCTGTTTTCACACATGAACTTCAGTTTTCCTTCATTCAGATCAAACAAAAGATACTTTTCCAAGTTTTAAAGTCTTGTTTAGGCTCAGAATGCTGTAAGGTAAACCCAGAGACACTGAGGCTGTGTGCAGGTGAACTGCAGCAGCCTCATTCATTTCAATAGGACCTCTGCGTGTAGACCAGGAACAGTAACATCTCTGCAGACCCCTCACACCCCACACATAAACTCTTCAAACTCCTCCTGTCTGGTAGGCGCTACAGATCACTGTACACCACAACCACCAGACACAGAGACAGTTTCTTCCCCCAGGACGTCACCCTGATGAACTCGCACTAGTCTCACAGTCTCAGGATCCCCCCCCTGCACATTTGCAACATTTTGCACTGCAATTTCTGCACCACACCTCCCTCTACTGTACATACCGTTGTTGTTAAAGAGTTCTATATAGTTTATACTGTCCTGTATTCTTTTCCTGCTGTTGTAGTTTATTTCTACTTCACTTCCTCACTGTACAGAGAGTCAAGCTTCACAGAGTCAAATTCCTTGTTTGCCTGTTCAAACTTGGCCAATAAAGTTGATTTGATTTGATTTGAAGAGGGGTCTGCTGCCCTGAGGCAGGTCATGACTAAACCTAACCAATCAGAGGTGGGGAGAGAAAACCCTGTCAAAACGTCAATTCTGACTCTTATTTCTTGTATACTCATATCTTGTTGTTTTGGGATTAGAGAGGAGGAGGAGACGTCATTTAATCCTTTTTTTCTGGAAAAATTATAAGCGGCACAAGTTATTAATCAAAAGCATCAGTATTCAGTATTTTAATAAATCTTAAAGATGTTTGGAGGGATCAGGAGCATCTCAAATACTGAGGGGATCTATGGCACCACAGAACCTCCTGCCCCCCCGAGGAGGTGTTTCAGCGTCTGTCAGAGGAGATTTCACACGTTGGATACCTAAAGCCCCCCAGTCATGGTTGTCATGTGTTTGCATCCCTGTTAGACTCTGCAGTGAACACAGTTGTTCACAGTTGCTGGAACAGAAACTTTTCCTCCACTGAATCAGACCTTCAGACTCACCTGAAGGTTTGTAGAGCAGCCAATAGGAACGCTCGCTCTCTCTGAGGCTGGACATAGTCTCCTGTCTGACAACAGCTCAGAGAAGGAGGTTTGCCTCCCCCTTGTATCTGGACAGGACAGGATGCTCCCCTCCGTCCAGGTGGAGTCTGTTTGTGTCCCAGATAAGGAGAATAAAGACCTGAAGCACAGTGCAGGTTCTCTTGGCTTTCAGCTCCGCTTCAGTTTCACCTCCTGTGACGTCTAACAGGTGAACAAACCTTTTCCCATAAAAAACTAACCATACAGTGCTCAGGGCTACTCACTGCATCAAACTCATATTAATCCATGCCTGAAAATAGTCCCCAACACGGTTTCCTGCTGCTTTTGTTAAAGAAATGTTAAATGTTTTATAAACTACAGTGAGGAGTCTTCAGTAAGACTCAGACAGGCAGGAAACCACAAGACTTTTCCTGTGATTAGCTCTCCCTCCTCTGTATTAATGCCTCTGTGCAGTGATCTAACACCATAAGCCTCAGTCCTGCTCACCAAGCCAAAGACATTCAGCTTTCTCCGGTCTGAAACGGAGCGAGGAGGGCACAGCCCTTCACCTAATCCACAAACCAACACCTCAAACTAAGTGGAACCACAGCAAGTTAAACACGGAGAGCGAAGGGATCCAAATGTTTTGTTTAGGAGCTGAGCTGAGCATCTGCACTGGAAACCAGCCAGAGCCTCTAATCCTGGAGCTGTTGTTGTTCAGCTGAGGCCGAGGCAGGACAGAGAGCAGGGAGAAGAGAGGGAACACGTCCTCTGACAGGTGTTTAGCTGTACACCGAAGGACCTGAAGCCTCCTGCTGCCTGTTTGGAGAAGAAGAGAAAACTCATTAGGACTCGAGCAGAATGGACGTGTCAGACAGTCCTGCAGCTCAGCGCAGGTGAGAAGCTTCACCACGTTAGATGGTCTCTGTTACAGTTAGATACAGTGTTCTGTCTTCAGTGGAGGATGTAGTGATGATGAAGCTCAGTATTCATGATCACATGATCAGGAGCAGCAGCATGTCTGTGGCACCTTCTTTTATATATATATATATATATGTTAGTTTATTCAGTGGAGTTCATTGTTTCTCCTTTTACTAGATCTTCAATGTGTTTTTGAGGAAAGATCTGAACTGAAGATGCAGATGAAAGAAGTGAAGCAGGACTGAAGTCAGCATGTCGGGTAGCAGAGAGGATCCTCTGGTCCTTAACAGGAAACGATCACTGCATTATAAGTAATATAGGTACTAATATAAGTAATATAAGTACTAATATAAGTAATATATGTACTAGTATAAGTAATATAAGTACTAATATAAGTAATATAAATACTAATATAAGTAATGTAAGTACTAATATAAGTAATATAAGTACTAATATAAGTAATATAAGTACTAATATAAGTAATATATGTACTAGTATAAGTAATGTAAGTACTAGTATAAGTAATATAAGTACTAATATAAGTAATGTAAGTACTAATATAAGTAATATAAGTACTAATATAAGTAATATATGTACTAGTATAAGTAATATAAGTACTAATATAAGTAATATAAGTACTAATATAAGTAATGTAAGTACTAATATAAGTAATATAAGTACTAATATAAGTAATATAAGTACTAATATAAGTAATATATGTACTAGTATAAGTAATATAAGTACTAATATAAGTAATATAAGTACTAATATAAGTAATGTAAGTACTAATATAAGTAATATAAGTACTAGTATAAGTAATGTAAGTACTAATATAAGTAATGTAAGTACTAGTATAAGTAATATAAGTACTAATATAAGTAATGTAAGTACTAGTATAAGTAATATAAGTACTAGTATAAGTAATATAAGTACTAATGTAAGTAATATAAGTACTAATATAAGTAATGTAAGTACTAGTATAAGTAATATAAGTACTAATATAAGTAATATAAGTACTATAAGTACTAGTATAAGTACTATAAGTACTAATATAAGTAATATAAGTACTAGTATAAGTACTATAAGTACTAATATAAGTACCATAAAGAGGGCAGGACACTGACGATAGTTTCTGTGAATCCTTCCTGTTGAATTCCTGAATCGTTGAGTCTCTTAATGAAACAGTTTGTTCTGCTCTTTATGGAAAGAGTCTGAGAGAACACTGTTGTGAACTGGAACTCTATGAGTAAAGATTGATTGATTGATTGATTGATGTGACACTATTAGAGGTTTGTTGTGAATGTCTTAGCATGTCTGACGGCTCATCCTTCAGTTTGTAGTCAGATGTGCAGGCTGAAGCAGCTTCGAGTCGACCGTGTCTGTTTCTTGTGGTGTGACGTTGTAGCTGAGCCGTGCTTTGTTCATGTGAGGAGCAGAGAAGATGCAGAAAGGTCCGGCCGCTCTGTTCCTTCTGTCCTTTAAATGTGTTCTTGTCATCTATGTTTTGTCCTTTTTTCGGCTAATTACTGAGGTAACGACAAACTAAGTCACAGCTCAGCTCAGGCTCAACCAGAAATGTAGTGTTTGATGTAAAGTTGTGTAAATGTCACATTATTTATTATCATTTTATAGAAAACCACCATCCTGGATAATAATGGATGAGAATGTATAAACATGGCTGTGAATCCTTCAGTATTCACCCAGTCTGGATGTGAACACATCCGTACAGACCAGTCAGGACCCCAGTCAGGTCTCCAGTCAGGTCTCCAGTCAGGTCTCCAGTCAGGACTCCTGTCAGGACTCCAGTCAGGACTCCAGTCAGGACCCCAGTCAGGACCCCAGTCAGGACTCCAGTCAGGACCCCAGTCAGGACCCCAGTCAGGACTCCAGTCAGGTCTCCAGTCAGGACTCCAGTCAGGACCCCAGTCAGGACTCCAGTCAGGACCCCTGTCAGGTCTCCTGTCAGGACCCCTGTCAGGTCTCCAGTCAGGACTCCAGTCAGGACTCCAGTCAGGACTCCAGTCAGGACCCCAGTCAGGACTCCAGTCAGGACTCCTGTCAGGACTCCAGTCAGGACTCCAGTCAGGACTCCAGTCAGGACTCCTGTCAGGACTCCAGTCAGGTCTCCAGTCAGGACTCCAGTCAGGACCCCAGTCAGGACTCCTGTCAGGACCCCTGTCAGGACTCCAGTCAGGACTCCAGTCAGGACTCCTGTCAGGTCTCCAGTCAGGACTCCAGTCAGGACTCCTGTCAGGACTCCAGTCAGGACTCCAGTCAGGACCCCAGTCAGGACTCCTGTCAGGACCCCTGTCAGGACTCCAGTCAGGACTCCAGTCAGGACTCCTGTCAGGTCTCCAGTCAGGACTCCAGTCAGGACTCCTGTCAGGACTCCAGTCAGGACTCCAGTCAGGACTCCTGTCAGGACTCCAGTCAGGACTCCAGTCAGGACCCCAGTCAGGACTCCAGTCAGGACTCCAGTCAGGACTCCTGTCAGGACTCCAGTCAGGACTCCAGTCAGGACCCCAGTCAGGACTCCAGTCAGGACTCCTGTCAGGACTCCAGTCAGGACTCCTGTCAGGACTCCAGTCAGGACCCCAGTCAGGACTCCAGTCAGGACCCCAGTCAGGACTCCTGTCAGGACTCCAGTCAGGACTCCAGTCAGTTTGACTGGCTGAGTGAAAGTTTCCCTTCTGTCTGTGAGCAGGAAGGCCAGGATGATGTTCGGCCTGAAAGTGAAGAAGAAGAAGAAAGTCAACACAGACCTGGTCCTGGCAAACAAGGGAGCTGTGGGTAAGGCCTGGAAAGCAAACACACACACACACACACAGTATATTTCCAGTGTACAGCAGAGTAATTATTCCTGTCATATAACGGTTGGGGAGACCATCCCTTGTCAAACAGCCACATGCTGAACACCGGTGTACACAGCAACAGTAAATACAGCTAACTCAGAAATACCCAGAATGACTTTAGGGTCATTTTCTCCTGTGGTTCCACCTGTTTCTGCATCCTGTGGGGGTGGAGTTAACCCTTTCATGCACAGAGGTCACTACAGCTCTTCAAAAGCTGTTTTCTTGTATATGCATGAGTTTTGATGGCATAGTTGCACATCAGCTACTACAGTGAAGCTACTGCATCATCTCACACACTGACTGCTGCCCAGAGTGAAGCCAAGATGGCCGACAGACACCCAGAAACACCAAGGTGCTCTTTTTTTTCTGTCCAAACCTTCTAGAAAAAGAAAAATATGGGGACATCAAGTAACATCTAAGGAGGAAATTATGACTAATCACATGTCCACTGAAGTGTACATCATGCATCACTGGCTGTATTTCAACTACTGGACATGAAAATATATCTTTATAAAATATGGGTGGAAACCAAACCTTGTTTTTCAGCCTGAAGATGAATAAAAACACTCCTGACTGAGGTTATCATAGCTCATGGATGAAAGGGTTCATTAGAGCGGACTGAGTATTACTAAATATTTGAAAGGTCATTTCACCTGTGTCTGTGTGTGTGTGTGTGTGTGTGTGTGCAGACAGTGACGTGGAGGGGGCTGAAGCCTCCCCCCTGCTGGAGGAGGGAAACCCTGAGGACCAACCAGGGAGCTCAGCAGTCAGAACCAGAATCAGACCGAACAATAAGAGGTAGGAGGTATTAACACTGCTGTAACTGTTTGGATGTTTCAGAGGCTGAACACTGATGGTTGGTGTCCGTGAACATAAAGAGAAATCAGAGCGTCTCTGTGATGCTCAGACAAAAACTCTTCATGTGTGTGTAGCTTTTCTTTGTCTTGGTTAAAAAGCCTTAAGTCTGTTTGTGCTGTGACGATCAGTCTGAGTTCACTGGTCACTGCTCCAGGTACAGTGTGTTCTTCCTTATTACTCTATCAATAATCAATACTCAGACTGAGGCACTGACCTGAACAGTGAAACTTCCACAGGGCCAAACTGAAAACTCGCATCCAGGACAGCGAAGGGAAACCACAGAGCTTCCAGGTAACAACAGACAGAACACACAGATACAGACCGCACTGGAATCACACTGTGTATTAACTGTGTATTTACTGTGTATTAACTGTGTATTAACTGTGTATTTACTGTGTATTTACTGTATATAAACTGTGTATTTACTGTGTATTAACTGTGTATTTACTGTATATTAACTGTATATTTACTGTATAGGACCTCAGATGTGAGATTATACTGAAGCCAGTGATCATCAAAAGAGACAAATATGTACAAAATACGACAAAACAGCGATAATTAAACTGAACCAGTGACCATTTTAATGACAACACAGAAAATAATAGCACATATTTATGACGGACAATTATACAGAATGGATTTTTAATTAGAATATAAAATAGTGTAATGATATATAAGGATGTGCTTTGCAGTGTGAGACATCGGTAATATAGTATAGAGTATAGAGTCTTTTGTGGGAGTGAATCCTGACAGAATCCTCCTCAGAGTGTGTTTTTATTTTGTACTGCAGATTGCCATTAACATCACAGAGGCCAGGCAGCTGGTGGGAGAAAACATCGACCCCAGTGTGGTGATCGAGATCGGCGATGAGAAGAAACAGACTTCAGTCAAAGAAGGAACCAACGCTCCTTTTTACAATGAGGTGAGAACACAGCAGGACACTGGTTGATCTCACAGAGCGAACGGCTGCATTATAAGGATCAATAAGTTCTGCACTGGCAGGCGGAGGTGGTGGCAGAATGATTGATATACATACACGAGTCAAGTCCTCTGTGAAAATAGCCGTCAAGATTTCTTTAGATATATATTTTTTATATAACTTGTTGACTTCAGGCTTCTGTTATTGTTTTCAGTCACAGTTTGGTTCAGTTTAGGCACCAAAACCACACGGTTAGGATTAAGAAATGATCATAGTTTGGGTACAAGCACATCAAACACACTTTCCTTCTTGGCTGTAAACAGCATCTGCTATAATATTTTCAGCCTTCGTGCTTCATTATTCTGTCCTTCTTGTTCTTCTCCGTCAGTATTTCGTGTTTGACTTCTTCGCCCACAAAGAGGTTTTTTTCGACAAAGTCATCAAGCTGACGGTGAGTTTAGAAATAAAAATAAAGCAGTGAGTTGTAGGTGTCGTGTGTCATGGTCCGTAAGTGAAATACGTAATCTGTCATAGAAATTTAAAGCCAAAAGCGAAGTAATCGTTTGTTCTTTGCTAACATGGTCTTTTAGTTTTAGGTTGGCAGGTTTTTACAGTGTCTCCGTGTGTCTTTCCCTCCAGGTGATGCACTCTAAAATGCTGAGGAGTTTCTGTGTTGGGTCCTTTAAGCTGGATGTGTGGACGGTCTACAAACAGCCGGGTAGCTCACATGTTTCTGACGTCTCTGAGTTTACCAAGAGAAGGGCTTGACAGAGCTCTGCAGTGCTTCCATTGTAATGCTGAAGCAGCCCTGTGAAAACCTGCTCACTGGTTACATCTGCATGAAGACACGCTGACAGTGTTACTCACTTCAGTCACTCTTCCACCCAGAGGTCACCCTGCCGTCTCTTGTTCCCTTTAGGGCATCAGTTCATCAATAAGTGGGCAATGCTGACTAATCCTGGTGACATTAGCACTGGGGTCAAAGGTTACGTCAAGTGTGACATCAGCATGTCAGCGAAGGGAGACGCCATGCAGCCAGGATCAAAAGCAAGTGATGTTGAGGAGCAGATTGAAAAGTAAGACGCCCATTTTTCAGTTCAGTCCAGTTTTCTGGGAAAGGTTTCAGAAACAGGAAGGTTACAGGAGAGGTAGTTAAAGTCTGATATACAACATCATCAACACCTCAGGAACTGTTTTCACCTCTCAGACCCTGCAAAAAGGGTTACACCATCAGTTTAAAATGTCCTGAAAACCTAAAAGTGTAAGAATCCAGAAATCTCCAAAGATGAAATTTGAATAGATGTACAGTGTATAAGAAGATACAGTAGACATGTAGAAGATTTTACTGTTCAATTTTATCAAATTCTTCTTGTAATTTGTTCCACATGTGCTACTAATCTGATCTCTTCCATTATTTTAATGTAAAGCCTTAATAATCGCATCTCTTTGTACGCAGATGACACTCTGCTAAGTTTACATAACATCTGACCAATCAACCCTCTGCCTCATTGAAGCGCATCCTTTTCTGTGGATAATCAGTGTCCCCAGAGGATGGATGCTAATTATTTTGGTGACCCTGTGACCTTTTGTCATGCTGCAATATTGAGGAACAATTACCACTTGCACTTTTAGTAAATGGTGAAATCCTGTGGGCAGATGGCATGAATTTACTGTATGACACATACATGTTCCCCAGAGGATGAACTCCCTCTTTTGTGGATACAGTCAGATCAGCATAACAAGTTTACACATGAGATATCTTATAATTGGATGTAATGAATATTGAAGCCTCTGTATAAGCTATTAGCACTGCTTAAGACCTTTTAGAGTCTTTGTGTAATTTATTTCCTCTTAAATTGTTAACCGTGTTGTTGGAGCGGCTTTATGAATCAGCTTTGGCTGGGTTGGACTCCTGTGTTATCCTCTTCCTCAGGAACCTGCTGATACCAGAAGGTTTTCCGGCCGAGCGGCCCTGGGCTCGTTTCTATGTGAAGGTGTACAGAGCTGAAGGCCTTCCCCGGAACAACTCCAGCATCATGGCCAATGTCACCAAGGCCTTCATAGGAGACAACACAGCACTCATAGACCCATATGTGGTGGTCAGCTTCTTCAAACAAGTGGTGGGCTCAACACAAGCTGCTAGAGGATGACATTTTAATGTGTACCTTAGCTTTTATCTCGTGTTTCTTTCCTGTGTGAGTCCAAATCATCTTCTGATCTCCTCACCTCACCTCTCAGGGTCGTACGTCCACTCAGAAGTCCACAGCAGACCCGGTGTGGAACGAGCAGATCGTCTTCACAGAGATGTTTCCTCCTCTGTGTCAGAGGCTGAAGCTCCAGGTCTGAACACTGTCATGTTGGAGGAGAAGGAATGACTCACAGTTTGATTTAAAACAATTTAAATGTACAAATACATGATGTATAACACGAGTATTCTGGGTTGTCTCTGCTCACAGGTCTGGGATGAGGGAAGCATGAGTGATGTCGCCATAGGAACCCATTACTTTGACTTGAGACGCATCTCCAACGAACAGGATGGTGACAGAGGTATGGACAGGTGAAGGGAGGGATGAGGGATGGAGAGAAGAAAGGAGGAAGAGTTTAGTTTTAGAGGGGGCTCATCATTATGGGAGCTGTTGGCTCATGTAGAGACTCATCCTACACTTTATCTCTTGCTCCTTCTGCAGGGTTTTTACCAACCTTTGGTCCTGCTTGGATCAACCTGTACGGCTCTGCCCGAAACTTTTCATTAGGTGACGACACGGGGGAGCTTAATGAGGGCATCGGAGAGGGCGTGTCCTACAGGTCAGATCTGATAACTATTAACAGACGTGTGTGTTATGAGAAAAGATCAATAATCAACCAACAACAAGTGGTGTAACTCTTGCTGGTACCAGGGGGCGTGTCTACCTGGAGCTGACCGTGGAGATCCTGTCAGGAGGGACGGGTTCGGAGTCCAAACTCAGCAGAATGGTCAAACCTTTAAAGGACGCCAAAGCAGGAAAGGCCGGAGGGAAGGATGGCAAGACTCCTGCAGGAGGAGGAGCAGGAGGTGGAGCAGCAGGAGGAGCTGCCGATGATGACAAAGGAAAAGCTGTGGCAGCAGAGGTCCTTCCTGTGGAGTCTCCTCCTGTGGTAAGAAGACACAGAAATATTTCAAATCTGTTTCTGCTAAATACATTTTCAGGGTGAGACCGGGGTGATAAACACTTAAATACCCATGAGCCTTTGCCATATATTGTATAAAAGATGTGTACATGGCCACCGTGGCATCATCATGACCTGTGTTAACTGAGGTAGTGAATTAAGTGAGAAGTCGGCTCATTTTCACATAGACTTCCATCCAATCTGGCTTGTTTTAGACGCCCCCTGCTGACCGTTAGATAGAATGCAGGTTTAAGCATTCATCCTCAGCACTGGCTTCACTTTTCAGACTGCGTCCACTTCTTTATACAGTCTGTGGACTTTGTTTAGTCCCAGTTTGCCTTAATGATTACATTTGAGTCAGAGGAATAACTTCTGCTCTGTACTGTAAAAGAAACACAGCAGGCTGATTGATCGTGTTTCTGACCTTTGAAGGAGAGCTGTGACGTCTCGCTCGTCATAGCAGCTTCTTAAGACTCTTCTGGAGATGAATTAAAGACACCAGAGTGTTTCCATGTTGCAGTCAGGATCAGAGCACAGAATCATCGTTTCTTAATTCATCCAAAAGAGTCTGACAAACGTCTCTGTGTCCAGCTGAATGCAGACAACATGGAGACGTTCCTGCTGTTCGGGGCCTTGTTTGAAGCCACCATGATCGACCGGAGGATTGGAGACAAGCCCATCAGCTTCGAGTTCTCCCTCGGTGAGTCACCAGATCCACCGAACGCTTTCCCTTCTCGTCCTTTACAGGTGTTCTTTCACCTGAAGCACAGATTAAAGTGGACAGATATGGTAGTCAGGTGATGCTCTGATGTTATTTTTAGAATAGTCTGTTTTATATTGTAAAGAGTTTCTGTTATTTTGTCCACTTGGCACTGGTGTTTCTCTCTCTTGTCTTCACACACTCCTGGTTTAGTTGTATTACTTCCTTCCTGCTGATACATGAAGACGTCCTCGTCTACGTTCGGTTCCTCCCTCAGGTAACTTCGGGAACGTCTTGGAGCCTACAGGCCAGCCCAGCCTCTGCACCCCCAGCCCTGCCGTCAGGAGGAGGAAGGCTCTGGAAGTCCCAGACAGCGGTGACATGTTTGGATCCTCCCCTCTCAGCTCCTCTTCCATGTCCCCGTCGTCCCCCCTCCTACCCAGAGAGCCGCAGGACGCGGCGTTGGCCTCGAAGTCCACCACACCTCCGGAAAAGCCGCTCATCGTCGAGGGGAACAGGTAGAGTCACATGGTGCTCAGACCCTGCAGAGGAAACGCTCCTCAGTTTAGACCTGCAGCCACTTTTGATCTTCATCTTACAGATGATCCCTCAGGCCAGCGAGTGCATGATCCTCAGCTGGACCCTCCTCTGCCTTTGTCCTTAGCAGCCAGGAAGTCACCACATGAGTGCTAACAAGTGTGTCTTTGCCTGAATCTGAGCTCCAGCTGACTTTATGCTGACAGAAAATCAGGGTCTTAAAGCAGATTAGTGGCAAATACATCAGTCACATAGTGAAGTCCACCTCATTCAGTCAGCTGCTTTAATGGTTACAGTCTCTAGATCCACTTACCAGCTTTTTCAGGCACATTCAGCCACATCCCATGGTGCTGTGTGTGTGTGTGTGTGTGTGTGTGTGTGTGTGTGTGTGTGTGTGTGTCTGTGTGTGCGTGTGTGTGTGTGCGTGTGTGTGTGTGCGTGTGTGTGTGTGTGTGTGCACTCAGGTTCTACATGTACCTGCCGCTGGAGACGCAGAAGCCCTGTATCAGTGTGCTGAGCCACTGGGAGGACAGACCCTACCGACTGTACAACTCCAACATGCTGGAGAATATCGCTGCTCTGTTTGTATGCACACACACACATCTTAAACACACACACTCACACACACTCTCTCATCTTAAACATTTCAAACTAACAGGTCTCTCGTCCTGTAGGAGGAGGGGGTGGCCAGTGCTGCTGAACTACACAGGACGTCAGATCCGGGGGCGGAGCCAACGCTCAAAACAGCCCTCAAAGAGTTCTGCATGGACGCCAGGTATCCAGACGGTCTGATGAGAGCACGATGAGAACGTCTGTGTGTCACTGCACTTCAGCTCATTTCAGTCTTTCATGTTTCAGTGTCGTCGTTTAAAACAGAGTAAACCTGCTTTAAAAGCAGATCAGTGATATTCTCAGGATCACTTTGTGTTTTTAAACATTTTTTAAACATCCCCAGTGTGAGTGATCAAACCCTGTTTGGTGGGTGTTTACTACAGTTTCAGCTGCATCAGTATTGATGAACAAACGCCTGATTAGCCAATAACTACTATTAGTTTAGCCTCCACCTTCCACCCACCCACGTCCAGCGCTGCACGACGCCGGACGTGATGTGACGTGTCCAATAAGAGGAGCCATCTTGAACCATTTGATCATGTAAATTAGTGTTCGCTCCATGTTTGGAGCTTCTGCTTCCTTCTCCACTGGCCACATGTTCCTGATGTACAGTTCTGCAGCACTGGAGCCTACGGACGTCACATCCATCACATCCATCACATCCATCACATCCATCACATCCATCACATCCATCACATCCATCACTACGTAGCTAACATGCACCTACTACCTTGAAGCCAGGTTTACGATGCTTTAGCCACCTGGTCTGCTGCTGGTCTCCTCTGCTGGTTTCCAGTGGAGTCAGTGAGGACGACAGTAATCTTCTCCAGTGCCGACCTTCAGCCCACCGTGATCAATACTGTCTATCACAAAGTGAAGCACAGACTGTGAACTCCTTCAGAGAGACAAACCCCCCCTGTGGTTACTGTAAAGGTCACAAAGTGAACGAGGTACCAAACACCTGTCTGTTGTTCCACTGGGGTCGACAGTGAAATGTGACCCTGGACTATAAACTAACACACAGCTGTACCTCCTCCATAGCTGGTGCATGCTGCCACCAGCTGCTCCCTCTCAGCTGCTGCGGAGCTTCATTACAGCACAGACTGACCTCTCTAAAGCCTGCAGGTCCACGTTTACAGGCCTCTGTCTCATCCCGTCAGCGTGGTAAATGTGTGTGTGGTGTTTTTCTGCAGGAGTTTCATCGCAGCAGCCGAAGCCAAACTGAAGGCCGAGCTGAAGTCGAGCTACCTGACACAGCTGGACAGGAAACGCCTCACCATGTGTAAACAGGAGCTGGTAGGAAACACTGAGATCCACACGTAGAAACGCTTATTGAGCTTGTGTTTGGTTCTACAGTTCAGTGGATTCATGCATCTGGACCGTCAACACCTGTGGGCGAACGCTTCTTATGTCATCAAATCTAATCAAATGACACTTTATTTATAAGCACAAGTCATATGCAGCTGAAAGTGCTGAACGTGAGTGGAAATAAAAAAACATTAGAAAGAACATCAGGGTTTAATGATAAGACTGTGTGTGTGTGTGTGTGTGTGTGTGTGTGTGTGTGTGTGTGTGTGTGTTACAGGAGAGTATGATCGGAGAGGCGGAGTCGTTGGGGGAGAGGAAGAGAAAAGCTGGTGGTGTGAAGGAAATGCTGCAGGATGCAACAAAACTCACAAACAAACTACGTTTTCTGGTGGAGGAGGTACGGACACACCCAGTGTGTGTGTGTGTGTGTGTGTGTGTGTGTGTTTAAGACGTGTGTGTTGTCTTACTGTACAGCCCCAGCACACAGTGCCCGACGTCTTTGTGTGGTTGCTGAGCAACAACAAGCGTGTTGCATACGCTCGGGTCCGAGCCAGAGACCTGCTGTTCTCCAGCAGCCAGGAGGCCCGAGGGGTCCACTGTGGGAAGATCATCACTCTGTTTCTAAAGGTGAGCGCACACACACACACACACACACTCAGGACTTCAGCGTCAGCAACTGTAGGAAGGCTGGCAGAGAAAACTGATACACTGTGTGTGTGTGTGTGTGTGTGTGTGTGTGTGTGTGTGTGTGTGTGTGTGTGTGTGTGCAGCCACCAGGGAAGCGTGTTGCAGGCTTGTCTGTCCAAGCGAAGCTGGATGTGTATCTGTGGTACGGAGCCTGTTCAGACTGCGGCCACATGCTGGACGACCTGCCTGCAGGATTCATCCCGGCCACAGGGGGCTGTGAAGCCGGCAGCCCCCCAGCGTACCTCACCTGCACAGGTGAGAGGCAGACACGTCTGTACGACCCCCAGATTCTGTGGACATTTATGGCACTTTGTCTTTAAAGTCCACTCATTGTAAATAACCATGCTCACTGTTCATGGTCTCTTTTTGGGGCTAAACCTGATTCTGCCTGCAGTGTTTGTCTCATTTAGTCTGGAGAACATGATTTACATATATATATCCTGTGTGTGTGTGTGTGTGTGTGTGTGTGTGTGTGTGTGTGTGTGTGTGTGTGTGTGTGTGTGTGTGTGTGTGTGTGTGTGTGTGTGTGTGTGTGTGTCTCCAGAGCAGAATCAGTTCCAGCTGAGGTGCCACATGTATCAGGCTCGAGGTCTGATCGCTGCCGACAACTCGGGCCTGTCGGACCCTTTTGCTCGGGTCACCTTTCTGTCACACAGCCAAACCACCAATGTAAGTGTGTGTGTGTGTGTGTGTGTCAGTGTGTGTCAGTGTGTGTGTGTGTGTGTGTCTTTCATATTAAAATATATAAAATATATTAAAAAAATATATTAAAATAAATGTTTGTGGTGCTGTCCAGGCCTGACTTGTTTATCTGTGTGTGTGTGTGTGTGTGTGTGTGTGTGTGTGTGTGTGTGTGTGTGTGTGCTGTCAGGTCATCAGTCAGACTCTCAGTCCGACCTGGAATCAGTGTTTGCTGATGAGCCGCCTGCAGCTGGGTGGAGATGTGCTGCAGGTCCAGCAGGAGCCTCCTCACATTCTGATCGAGGTGTACGATGAAGATGCTCTGGTAACATCACACGCCTGAGAACATCACACACCTGAGAACATCACACACACACCTGAGAACATCACACACCTGAGAACATCACCCTTCACTCATGAGCTGTGTCTTCATGAGTAACTTGTTTCTAGTGTTTCAGTGAGCAGAACCATGAGTTCTGTTCTAGAGTGCTGTGTTCTACACTAAAACACTAAAAGCTGGTGGCCTCCTCTCCCTGATCAGGGGAAGGCGGAGTACCTGGGAGCCACGGTGGCGGTGCCTCAGGTGTGGCTGTGCTCTGATGCCTACAGCCCCCCCACTCTGCAGTACAGCCCGCTGCACTGTGGCAGCCAGCCGGGGGGGGACCTGCTGGCTGCTTTTGAACTGCTGCAGGTCAGTGACCTTCATCTCCATCAGCTTCTCTTCTTCACGGTAATGAGGCTCTGATGATGAAGCCGATAATGAAGCTGTGGTGAACACGTAGATCCCGGAGTCCGGAGAGTCCGGTCTGCCGGCGTTGGAGGAGCAGGAAGGAGGCACCTACACAGTCCCTCCTAACATCAGACCAGTTCTCAGCACCTACAGGCTGGAGGTGAGGCTGCCTGTGTGTGTGTGTGTGTGTGTGTGTGTGTGTGTGTGTGTGCTCCTATAGTACTTACAAAGTGGAGTCAAACCGTTATTTTGGTGACGGTTCAGGTCGGAGTCAGGGACAGGTTAGTATCCTTCAGGTACCCACTGACACAGAGACACTGTGTGTGTGTAGAGACATTAGTTTGGCTTTCTAAACACTGAAACTATGTATTTGTGACCCAGTTTTAAAAGAGTTCTTCTGGTACATCAGCAGCAGCAGTGTTAGGAATGTGACCAACAGAAGTCTGATAAAGGTGTGACAGTCCAGATCGTATCTGTAACACACCTGTGTGTGTTTGTGTGTGTTCCCTCCACCAGCTGTTGTTCTGGGGTTTGAGGGAGCTGAAGAAGGTTCAGTTCCTGTCTGTGGATCGTCCACAGGTAAACACACACACACACACACACACACACACTCTGACATGAACAAGCTGTGTGTGTTTCATCTGGGCTTCACTTGGTTTCATTAGTTCACCCTTTGACTCTAATGCTGCGTAGCTTTTTTTTATTTTGGTATCATCACACACGACTTTAACAAAGACAGAAGTGGATCCTTCACAGCGGGGAAACAGGATCCTGATACTGGGATCATTTACAGAGCAGAAGAAAGGACGGACGTGGGGACAGGAAGTCATTAGATGAAGCATTAAAGCCGTCGTCTCGTCCTCCAGGTCTTCATAGAGTGTGCAGGGAAAACACTGCGCTCCTCCGTCATTCAGAAGTACAAGTCCAACCCAAACTTCACCACGCTGGTTGATGCCATAGAGCTGGTAAGTAAGCAGAGCACGGCGGGGGGGTCCCTTGGTCTGCATACACCACGTGGCCGAAATATGGGCGTAATGTTCAGGTGTCCACATACTTTTGGCCTCATACGGTGATCTTCATGTTGTGCTGCCGTCCTGCAGGAGCTGCCAGAGAACGAACACCTCCTCCCTCCGCTCAGCATCACCGTCGTCGACTGGCGGGCGTTTGGTCGCAGCACGTTGGTCGGAAACCACATCATCAACAACCTGAAGGCCTTCAAATACACTCCGCCCCCCCCCCTGCCTGCCCCCGTACAGCCACCACCCAGGGACACACACACCCCTGGACCTGCCCTGACGCCAGAGCTGCAAAGCACTGAGGGTAATAAGTGTGTGTGTGTGTGTGTGTGTTCAGTCTTGTTTGATCACTTTGATCTCGGCCTCCTCCAGCAGGACTGTCCCAGCACGCTGGAGAGACCAGCTCATCGGTCGCTCTGACCAATCAGGACTTCCTGATCACCGTGGAGGACGAAGCCCCGCCTCCAGTTCCGCCTCCAGCCCCGCCCACCCTGATGCCAGAATCCAGGAGGAAAAGAGTAAAAGTTTCTGCAGAGAACCTCGTAGATAACTGTGCTGTTGTGGGTCACATCCCTCTACATGAACGTGTGCTTCTTCTAAATCCAGGACGGCAAGAGCACACGAGGTCGTTCCACCAAGAGGAGGAGGAGAACCATCGCTGACGAGTCAGCAGCCTGCGTCATCGACTGGTGGTCCAAGTACTACGCGTCTGTAGAGAAAGAGGTGGAGCTGACCGCTGACTTCTAGTGCAGAATTAACAGAAGGCCTTTTTAAACGTGGGAATGTGAACACGTGTTCTCCTGTTTGTGTTCCAGGCCAAACAGAAGGACGGCTCTTTGTTCCCCCACGTCTTCGAAAAAGGTACAAACACAGAGGTCTTCTAACTGTTTGTCTCCATCCACCAACACAGATGTGTCCTCTTTTGTCTCCTTCACTTCAATAATAATAATAAGAGCCCCGTTCACAGTGAACATACGTCCACAGCAGGTCAGCTAAATGTGATTAAAACATCTCCTCTGGTTTCAAAAAGAGAGGACGAGTCTGGAGACGCTGCCTGTGGCTCCTTTAGACGTCACTGCAGATGTTCATTAACCTTCACTGGCAGTAGAAACATTAGAATTTTAGAGGTGCACAAGTTAAAAAGCCTTTATTTTAGTTAGCTGGATGGTTAAACACAAGACTGATGTGTAAAACATGGAGACTTTTAGATTCTCTGTTTACAACCAGCAGCAGTAAGTGACCCCCACTAAAAGTCACTCCTGAGGAGCAGCCGGTGAAAAAGGTGAAGAAGAAGAGCTTTAGTCGTGTTCCTGTGGCTCAGGTGTTTCTCTGAGACACAACTTTAGGTTCTAAACAGTTTGAGTAAGCAGGTCTGCAGCACACTGTTTGATCCACACACACACCGTTGTGTATTGCAGCTTTGCCGTACCGCAGCCTGCTCAGCGATGGAATAGACTCCTTGGGTAAGGACGAGGAGAAGGAAGCTCTTCTGCTGGGTAACTGGTCCGCTGACAGCCGGAGGAATCACTGGTGTCTGTGGGGCAGCCTTGGGGACACAGAGCTCTGTGATTGGTGCAGCCTTGGAGACACAGAGCTCTGTGATTGGTGCAGCCTTGGGGACTCAGAGCTCTGTGATTGGTGCAGCCTTGGGGACACAGAGCTCTGTGATTGGCTGGTTCAGAGTGACCCTGCGGATGTGCTGGATGTGTGTTTCTGTCGCTGCATGATGACTTCTGGTTTTCCAGGCACTTTCAGCAGTGGACACTTCACTGGGTGCACAAACATCTCTGGTTTTTTTCTAGAGGGATCAGTTCGGGCTTCACAACTGAACGGAAACAAATCAATGACGGCACTTTTTCCACCATAAACTTTCATCTTCTGTGGTTCTTCTGTTGCAGATGAGGGGAACTCGTTAAAAGCACTGAGATCTCTCCTAGATTTCTGTCTCTTCATGTGTTTTGTGTCTGAGTTTACCTCTGAGGTTCTTTTGTTCCACCAGTCAGCCACTCAGACGGAGACAAGAAGAAGAAACAGAAAGGAAAAGGAACGCTGGAGCCAAACCTCGGTCTGCCTACGAAACTAGCCACACTTAAGGTACCCCCCCCACACACACACACACAGCTACTCTACAAATCTGTGCTGTAACTGCTGATGTTGTAAGTGTTGGAGAGAGAAGAGCTCCGTGGGGTCATGCTCTCCGTCTCTCTGCAGCTGTACAACAAGGAGCTGGAGGCAGACTTCGGGCCCTTCGACGACTGGGTGAACACATACGAGCTGTTCAGGGGGAAAGCCAGCGAGGAAGAGGGGGCGGCTGAGGAGAGATTCGTAGGCAAATTCAAGGTGAGACGACGGCGCTGAACGTCCTCTACGGAACCCACAGATCATCCAAACTGCTGCTCTGATCCACTGGGCTTCTCTGCAGGGCCGGTTCTGCCTGTACAAACTGACCGACGACGATGAGGAGGACTGGGACGAAGCCGCCGACGCTGGACACAGAGTGGACAGAGGGATCCCTCCCAACAGCCCCGTCCAAGTCCTCATTCGGGTCTACGTCGTCTCTGTGGGTCCTCATTTCTAAGGAGCAGTTTTACAGCACGCCTGCCCACCGCTCTAGAAAACATGGAGAGATTTCCTTTAGAGTAACGAAGCTTTGAAATTCACCAAAACTTTAACAGGCAGATTTTGCTCTTGAAGCATGAATCAGTAATAATTCTATGTCATCACATTAAACATCAGGTCAGCTTTACTGACAGCAGGCAGGACGAGGAGGCACTTTACAACCTGGACACTGAGGCAGAATTAACGTCAATGAAATGAAAAAGACCTCGAAACAATAAGGAGAAAATAAAAACCAGAGCAAAAAAAGTGATTATTTACTTGAAGATTTTCTCCAGATGAGTTTCTTTTATCTCCTCCTCTCCTGCCTCTAGTCCTCCTAATCCAGCTGTTGCTTCAAACACCTCATTTACTCACAGGTCATGATAAAACTGGAGGCTGATGGTTCCTTCTGCTGATTTTGAGGCTTTTTTTTTAAATCAATCTTACAGTTTTCTGATCGCAGGAGTTTTCCCACAAACCTTATTAAGAAACACGACCTGCATGTCAAACATGTCAAAGTCTACATTTAGTTTCTGCCATCCAAGTCCCTTCTTTGGGTACACGGCAGAATATTACAAGGATTTTCTGCAGGTCTGCTTGCGACCTTGTAATTCTGTTGTTTGACATGAATCCACAGTCTGTTCCCTTAACAAACATGCAGCTCTGTTAATGTTTGGGAAGCAGGAGAAATAACCACACATGGGGCTCAAACCCAGAACCTTCTTACCTGCATGCACCTGTTTTATGTTTTATGTGTGAGGTCACAGCCTGGTCCCTCCTCTCCCCTCAGGCGTCTAACCTGCACCCCGCTGACCCCGACGGGAAGGCCGACCCTTACATTGTTATTCGGATCGGCAAGAACGAAATAAAAGACAGAGACAACTACATCCCCAAACAGCTGAATCCTGTGTTTGGAAGGTGAACACAGCTCCTGTTTGAAAGCAGAGTCTGTCCCTGTAGTTTCAGGTCCAACGTCAACACGCTCCTCCTTCCTTCCTTCTTCCAGATCTTTCGAGATGCAGGTGAAGTTTCCTCAGGAGTCCCTGCTGTCCTTGCTGATCTATGACTATGACCTGGTGGGAGGGGACGACCTGATCGGAGAGACTCGCATTGACCTGGAGAACCGATTCTACAGCCGACACAGAGCCACCTGTGGACTCCCCTCTGAGTACAGCCTGTGAGTCTGCTGGCTCCTGCTGTTTGTGAAGCAGAGCAGAAAAGATGATTCTGAGTTAAAGGTGCAATGTGTAAGATAAAGCCAGTGTTCCCCCGCTCCTCCAGTCTGCACGTCATGTGCTCTGAAGCACACCTTCAGTGTGTGGATGTCGTTTTAAAGCACTTTGGGTAGTTAGTTAAGTTAGCATGCTAACCAGCTAGAGTCCACCACATTAAAGTTAACGTGATGAAGAAGAAGAAGAAGAAGAAGAAGAGGTGCTGCCTCAGCGAACAGCCTACAGTTATTAGAGATGGATAACAGACTGATACTGTTCTGTCCCATGAGAATTGTTTGCCTGGTTTATACGACAATAATCTTCCAGGTTAGGTTCAGATTATGCAGCCTACTGAATATGTGCTGCAGTGTTAATTCCCATCATGCATCTGGCCCAGTCAGGCTGCTGATTGGCTTCTACCACAGCGGTGAAACTTACCCAGTTCTCATACATCCATGGCTGGATCAAACATCAGCGGCCGTAGCTCCTTCAAACGTTTCTACCTTTTTACTTCAAGCTGTTATTTACTGTGTTTGGATTCAGAGCAGCTGACTTTGAAACAATAAATCCAGTCTATCTGATCTAGTTTTTATTTCATATTGGACCCTGGTGCTCTCTAAGCGTGTCTGTGTACAGTATGCTCTGCTGTAGCATGACGGGCTACAGTGACGAATGAATGAACCTTGAATGAGATGTGATGGTTGGAGGAGGAGGAGGAGGAGGAGGAGGAGGAGGAGGAGGAGGTGAAGCGGATCTACACACTGCTCCTTTAATAACAGCACTGTGCCCCCCCCCCCCCCCGTCAGGGACGGCTATAACGCCTGGAGAGACTGTCTGAAGCCGTCGGAGCTGCTGTCCAAGCTGTGCAGAGAGAACAGGCTGGACGGGCCTCACTTCAGGCCTGGACGCATCACTGTGGCCGACAAAGTGTTCACTGGAAAGACGCTGTTCATGGACGAAGGTAAAGACCGGCCAGGTTTCCAGACACTGAGGACACATTTAATACACTGATTATAATGTGAGCACCTTTTTATTAACGTACAGCAGCATCTTGTCCTTAAATCATTACCGTGTGACCTCAGATCAGCCGGTGGAGTCCTATGAGCACTTGTCTCTGAAGATCCTGCATCGGTGGGCGGAGATCCCGGGTGGGGGCTGCAAGCTGGTGCCAGAACACATCGAGACCAGAACTCTGTTCAACAAGACTCGGCCCGGCATGGACCAGGTACCTGCAGTCCTGCTTCAAAATAAGGGCACGCTCTTATCTGACTTCCTCCAGCCTCAGTCTTTCAGAATAAACCAGTGGCAGCTGGTGCCTTAAAAAACCTCCAGTCCTCCAGACATCAATTTAAGATTAAACTGTGCTTTTATTCTGAAAGACCGAGGCCCACAGAGGGCGTTTTAACACATGCCCTTATTTTGAAGCAGAGTTTGTGAACTTTTATCCTTTAGTTTTTGACGTCTGAGGAAACGTTTGTTAAAAGTAGTTTTAAAATTAATATAAAATCCAGTTTTATACAGTCTGTGTGCAGAGGAGGAGAACTGGAGATTCTCAGTGGCTGTTGATGTTTTGGCCAATAACAGATTATCATGAAAGTACATTAAACCAATGTCAGAGATCTGACCCCCCCTCCAGCACCACACCACAGACTGACCTTTACTCTTCTAGCTGAAGCATTTTAATCAAAGTAAATATGTTAAAAATGAAACTTAAGCTTGGAAATGTATTTTTAGGAGCCTCCTCTGATTTAAAAATGTAATCACATTAGTATTTTCTCCTCATACTGGTGATAACTTCCTGCATATTTAGAGAAATAAGTTAGACTCCTTATTACTTCCAGCACAAAGTCGATATTAAAATACCGCTTTAATCTGGAGGGACAGAATAGTTTCAGGAGGATTACAGCCAAAGTCCCAATCCACGCTGACTTTAATCCTGCTTCTCTACATCCTGGACACAGACTGTTGTGGCATTATTGTCAAGTTCAGTGTTGTTTCTAGATTAAATAGAGATTAAAGATTAAATACTCGTCCTCTCTGCACATCAGCTTTCCCCTTTGACTGCAGCTGGAACTACAGAGGGGGGGCTGTGGTCTTTTAGGCACTAATGTGTGTGTGTGTGTGTGTGTGTGTGTGTGTGTTTAGGGTCAGGTCCAGATGTGGGTCGACATGTTTCCCTTGGACTTACCTCATCCAGGACCTTCAGTGGACATTTCACCTCGAAAACCAAAAGGGTGAGAGCTGCTTCTGTCGGCACCGACCGGCCAATCAGTGAGGTCCTGATAATAAAACATTATGTGTGTGTGTGTGTGTGTGTGTGTGTGCGTGTGTGTGTGTGTGGTGTGTGTGTGGTGTGTTCAGGTACGAGCTGCGTGTCGTCATCTGGAACACGGAGGATGTGATCCTGGAGGACAGCAACTTCCTGACCGGTCAACAGTCCAGTGACATCTACATCAAGGGGTAACACCACCAGCACCTGCTCTCCTAACAGGCCCTTAGCTGCCCCCCCACCAGGCTGTTAACTCTGCTGCCTCCCTCCCTCCCTCCCTGCAGCTGGCTGAAAGGTCTGGAGGACGATCGACAGGAGACAGACGTCCACTACAACTCTCTGACTGGGGAGGGAAACTTCAACTGGCGCTTTGTGTTTCCTTTCAGCTACCTGCCTGCTGAGAAGGTACGACAGCTTCTTCTTCTACTGAGACATTTACTGCACCTCACTTTATTAACTGGACGAAGCCGTGTAATAATCACAGGAGTCTTCCTCTCTCTCAGGTGGTGGTGGTGAGGAAGAGGGAGAGTATTTTCTCTCTGGACAAAACAGAGCAGAAGCTTCCTGCCATCCTCAGTCTGCAGGTCTGGGACTTTGAGACGCTCTCCTCAGACGACTTCCTGGGTGGGTGAGCGGTGGCTGCTGCATCACTGTTTCTGTGTGTCTATGTGACTGACTAGGAGTGTGTGTGTGTGTGTGTGTGTGTGTGTGTCTGTGTGTGTGTGCAGGTACGCTGGAGTTAGACCTCCATGGTTTCCATCGGGGGGCGAAGACGGCCAAGTCGTGTAAAGCCGACCTGTTGCTGGACCGGACGGAGAGAATCTCCATCTTCCAGCAGAAGAGAGCAAGAGGCTGGTGGCCCTTCAGCAAGTGTGGAGAGCTGACGGTGAGTTCACAGACCAGGTGGTGCAGCTCTAACCCCACCTGTGGACACTTCAGACCAGGTGGTGCAGCTCTAACCCCACCTGTGGACACTCCAGACCAGGTGGTGCAGCTCTAACCCCACCTGTGGACACTCCAGACTGAGTGTGTGTGCTCTGACTCCATCAGGGGAAGGTGGAGGCCGAGTTCCACCTTGTGACGGCTGAGGAGGCCGAGAAAAACCCTGTTGGTCGAGCACGCAAGGAGCCGGAGCCACTGCCGAAACCAAAGTAAGAGCAGACAGACAGGGACTCCCTGTCTGTCTCTCTCTCTCTGGCTGTGTCTCTCTCTCTCTCTGGCTGTGTCTCTCTCTCTGGCTGTGTCTCTCTCTCTCTCTGGCTGTGTCTCTCTCTCTGGCTGTCTCTCTCTCTGGCTGTCTCTCTCTCTCTCTCTGGCTGTGTCTCTCTCTCTGGCTGTCTCTCTCTCTCTCTCTGGCTGTGTCTCTCTCTCTCTCTGGCTGTGTGTCTCTCTCTCTAGCTGTCTCTCTCTCTCTCTCTCTCTCTGACTGTCTCCCTCTCTCTGTCTCTCTCTCTGTCTCTCTCCCTCTCTCTGTCTGTGTGTCTGTCTGTCCTGCTAACCGTCCTGTCCCCCCCCAGTCGTCCAGACACGTCCTTCTCCTGGTTCGTGAACCCCTTCAAGTGTTTCTTCCACCTGGTGTGGCGAAGCTACAAGAAGTACATCATCGCTGCCCTGGTGCTGCTCATCACGCTGCTGTTCCTCGCTCTGCTCTTCTACACACTGCCGGGGGCCATTTCTCAGAAGATCATCAACGGATAACACACACACACACACAGATAACACACACACACACAGATAACACACACGCACACACACACACACACACAGAGATAACACACACACACATACACACAGATAACACACACACACACACACACACACACACACACAGATAACACACACACACACACACACACACACACACACAGATAACACACACACACACACACACACACACACACAGATAACACACACACACACAGATAACACACACACACATCACACACACACACACACACACAGATAACACACACACACACAGATCACACACACACACACACAGATCACACACACACACACACACAGATCACACACACACACACACACACACACAGATCACACACACACAGATCACACACACACACACACACACACACAGATCACACACACACACACACACACACACACACACAGAACACACAGACACAGATCACACACACACACACACACAGATCACACACACACACACACACAGATCACACACACACACACACACACACACACACACACACAGATCACACACACACACACACAGACACACACACACAGAACACACACAGACACCTGGAGGGTTTCCAGCATCATTACCTTTAATAGAGGTCCTGACCCTCAGTGTGGACTCAGGACAGTTTCACCACTCTGTTGGTGTTAAAGACCAGCGAGCACATTTGTTTTCAGTCTTTTCATCACAATAACGTTATGGACGATAACAGATCGAAGAGCCGTACGGACGCTGAAGGAGCTGCTGATCGCTGGAATTCATCTTCCTGTTACTACGAGGAGATCCAGCTGTTCTCCCTCTACACAGCAGGACGATATCCCCCCCCCCCCCCATCTCTCACAGCCTGTATGAATTACAGCGACTACGATCTGTCAGCGTGCGGTCATATGACCACTGAACACCTGAACCTTTGCTGTCAGACAAAACCCAGTCCGTCCGAGTCCGTCCGCTATTTCAGGCGGTCACGTGCACAGAAAACAACCACGATAAGAAACGGTGTCACGTCAACAGGCACCAAGTACAGGAGGAGGTGACTACATGATATTTTATAGAGCTTCACATCACAGTCTGCTGTATATCACACACTGGATGTTGCTGAAATGCTTTTATCTGAATATCTGACTGCATTACATTTGATCAGATGTATTAAAGACGCGTTGATTCACATCAGATCTTCTGTCGCTTTGTGCTGAGAATAAAGTTCAGTGTAAGAGAAGCCAGACGGCCTCACTGCAGGCTGTCGGCGTCTATCAGGGAGACGCTCTGCTGCGATAGGCTGACCTGCGGGTACGAGGACGACGACGACGATGATGATGATGTCACGGCGTGCTGATGTGGAGCCATGTTGAGGCCTCTCAGGAGCGGCGAGGAGGAAGGTACGAACTGGAGAGTGGCGGAGACGCCGTTTGTTGCCGACAGGTTGAGGAAGCTGCTGGACTGAGGCAGCGGTGAACTCTGCTCACTGCTGGAGGCTGAAACACAAGAGGACGAAGTAAATGGTGAACGGTCTGTATTTATATTTCTCCTTTCTAGTGATTTCAACTACTCAAAGCTCTTTACATCACATCCTCATTCACTAATCATTCACACAGGAGGGATGTAACCTGGAGCAGACTATTCTTTCACACTCATTCACACACTGAAGCTGCTTCAGGAGCTTCTGATTGAGGGACGTCCCACTATACCGCTGAGCCACAGCCGCCAATTTACTGGTTAAGATTCACTTTAACAGCCTCGACCTGTTAAACACTGACAATAACTACATTTTCCTTCCAAACAGGCCTCTGCATGGTTTCACCCCCTGGAGATTAAAAAAAGCATGAAGAAATATAGAAATATAAATAGTGCTGTCAGTGTTAACTGTTTATTTATCTGAAATATTTCAGCCTGTGTGTGTGGACACAAGTCTTTCAGCACTAAAGTCAGAAACAGGTCACAGCTGCTGCCTCAGTTTCACTCTGGTTAGTATTATTTTGTCGTGGTTCAGTCCTCGCTCATGGAGACGAAGAGGTGAACACAAGACCAAGACAGTTTTTTGACCAACCATGTACCACCTGTGTGAATCCTGTTGTGTGCAGGTCATCTTACCATAAGCTGCATGCTGGCTGCCGACAGGAAAGCCGCTCTGAGAAAGGTCTGCAGCGCCACCTTGAGCCTGAGAGTGAGCAAGACAGAGAGTGACTGCTGGGGAGGAGGACACCTGAGACCAGTGACCCCCGGCGGAGAGTAATGGTGAGGCCCGTCGGTAACAGCTCACTGGTTAATTATTCAAAAGAGACCCGTGTAGCAGATACGGTGCAATTAGCTGATGCATTGACCAGAACATGTGAAGAGGGACCTGCTGCTCTGTTAGTGACGCCGAAACCTTAACCAGCAGCACTCAGAGGTGTTTATACAGACTTTATCTAACACAGGAAGAAGCTGAAGCTAATCACTAATGAAGTGGGTTATGAATGTGACTGTGCCCCCTCCCTGCCTGATGGGGGGGGCTGTTCACCCTGCTGAGGCCTGAAATCAGCCCTTTTTTCTTTGCTTCCTTTTTTTGTTAAGAGCGGATAAGAAGCCGTTTCTTTAGATGTATTTTGTGACGGTGGGAAAGTTAGTTGGTGCTATTACAGGTGCTTTTGGTCGTTCTCGCCCTGATGAATCTTTGGGGGGGGGGTCATTTCTATGTTATGCTCAGTTTTCCCCTCCACCAAGAACACACCTCCATCCACTGCCTCCCTCTGTGATGGGAAGCCAGACTACTAACCTGAACCTGGTCCAGACAGGCCTGGAGTTTCCTCTTGGCCCTCCATCTGGCCACCCTCAGCCTGGTTTTCTCTCGCCGCTCTCGCACCTTCAACACGACAGGTTTTACATTAAAAGAGAAAGCGTCCCTTCAGGCGCTTGTATGTGAGTGTGACATCTCCTGTCCTCCACTTGCCAGATCTGCCAGCAGAGGCTGAGGCAGCGTTTTCTCCAGCTCTCTGCGTCGGCTCAGGTTTCGCCGGCGGAGCTCGTTCCTGCGCAGCTTGTATTCTTCGTAGAGGCTGAGGTCTTTGGTCCAGGGACGCATGGCTTGGCGAGGTGGGATGCCGGGCGGTAAGGCCACCATGGACTGCAGGCAGGCCACCGGCTGAGGCAGATCTGAGAACACACGTGGAAGTGAGCACAGACTACTGGTGGGCAGGTTCATCATCTTCACAGTGGTTTCCCCTTATTACAGATCAGCTCAGAGCTCCATTACAGAGAGAAGGAAGCATCAGCCTAAGTCAGTGGTCACCTATTGTACAGACTAGACTTCATAGTGCACAGAAATAATGAACGTTAATGGTCCTATGATGAGTTACTGGAGCCTCCTGCCATGTTTCCTCAGTGTAGGACAGACTGGAGGTCTCCCTGGGTGAATGTTATTCTACTCAGCTCTTTAAACTAGTCAAGTTTCCTCAGTTAATTTCCACGGGCGGGTTGACATGGACAGATTAAGGTCCAAGAATACAGAACAGGTGTTTTCAACACTTTCATTTTCAACCA
Organism: Pempheris klunzingeri; assembly: GCF_042242105.1. Taxonomy (NCBI): domain Eukaryota; kingdom Metazoa; phylum Chordata; class Actinopteri; order Acropomatiformes; family Pempheridae; genus Pempheris; species Pempheris klunzingeri. The sequence goes on from NC_092021.1 coordinate 26,579,445, forward strand.
TGTGGTTAGGTTTAGGAAAAGATGATAGTTCAGGTTAGAATAAGACTCTTCTGGTTCCTCAGGGGACAACGATCCAGCGTCCTCTAATACAGGCGTGTGTGCAGCAGAGGGAAATAAACCCCCCAGACAATACTTGAGGAAATCTGCTGGTATAAAGTCAGAACACAGAAGAACAAACTGTAGCATGATAGTATATAAAGTCACTCACAGGTGCTCGGTTCAGCTGGGCTGAAGGCTACGGTGTGATTCCTCAGGCCTGCTGGGAGTCCTGACCACTCTGTCAGTGAGCTCTGAGCCTGGAGGAACAGACGGCAGCATGATTATCCTGCTTATTATCCTCCACACCTTCTGAACGCCGTGATCAAATTCAGCCTCCAGTCTCACCTCCGACTCTGGGACGAGGCCCTGCTGCACCTGGCAGTCCAGCAGCAGCGTGGCCATCACCTCCTGCTCGTCCTCTGGCTCCTCCTTGATACAGATCACCTCCTCCTCCTCCTCTTCTTCTTCTTCTTCCTCCTCCTCCTCCTCCTGCTCCTGCTTCACCTGCATCACAACAGGACAAAACCAGAACTGTAGAGAACCGTCCAGTAACTTTACTCAATTCAATATGCCAGTATAGTACATGTGAAGTTATTGGTGTGTTTGTATTTAAAGCACAAGGAACTAATAATCAAAGATCAGAAGATCTGAAGCATTTGTTTCTCATACTGTGTCCACTTCAGTAGGGTGTGTGTGGTCACCTGTGGAGCAGAGGCAGGCAGGGTGGAGCTATCGGCCTGGGTGGAACCATCTGGGGACGGGCAGCCGAGGGCGGTCTGCGGCCCCGGATCCAGAGCCTGGAGGTGAGGAGGGGCCGTGACAGCGTCCACACATCCTGTTTGAGGCTGCAGACTGACGGTCCACTCACAGTCGTCCTCCTGATCACCGCCCCGGCTCTGATCTGTGGGGCAGAACAGAACTGCACAGACACCGACATCATGTGACGTGTGGATGCTTTCACATAGATAAATACTGTGACTGTACAGATATTTTCCTCCAGCCTGAACAACACAGGACTGTCGAGGACAATCCTCACACCAGTATCTGAGATGTTAAAAAATATCAGTCTAGTTATTTAGTGGTCTCAACTGATATTCTCAGGCTGGAAAACAAACTCCTTTGTGCTCTCTGGTGGACAAACTGAGTAATGAGACTCAAAGGAGGAGCTCAAATCAGTGATTTTAGAAATAAAGCTGCCTTCCTTCAGATTAGAGTTGGAGCACATTTTATCACAGAGAAACTCACTGTGCTTCAGATTTAAAAAGAGACAGATGATATATTTATACACACACAGAGTTCACAGGCCGGAGAGAGCAGGAAGGTTTAGATATACATGATATAGATGTGGAGATATTCAGCAGCTCCTCGTCTTATTCTGGAAAGTCTGAAGACCTGAGAGTCTGATGGGGTCTAGTCAGTCAACTTTAATCTAAACATTCAGAAATAACATCCATCCTCAGAATCACTGCTGAACACAGAGTCCTGCAGTTCAGGGAGCTTTAATCAGGAGGTTTTCCTGCCGATATATAAAATAATCTAATAATAATATAATATCTGATGCTGCTCATGAGGAGATTCTTGAATCTTTGGGCCTCTTAAATAAAGAGTTCGGTCTGAGCTGCTTCTGGAGACCAACCCTGAAGAACTGAAGGCCAAAAGGGCAAAGCAGGAATTTCATTTTGGTGAAACTTGTTTTTATTATGACGATAACAGACGGCCTGGTGCTTCATAAATAAAGACTGACTGACTAAAGGCACTCGTTTTAATACTAATATATATAACTGAAGTCTTACGTGATGAGAAGAAGAAGAAGGAAATTAACTTTGGAGGGAACTAATTTAAGAAAGCATCAGACAGACAGACAGACAGACACACAGACAGACAGACAGACAGACAGACAGACTCTGTACCTGTGCTGCTGTCCACAGACTCTGCTGGTGTGTTCACAGACAGTGAGACAGGCAGCAGCACGTCAGACGGGTCCGAGCTGGCGACATCCATGTCTGCATGACAGCGCACTCTGACAGCTGGCTTGCTGGTGCTCTGTGGAGAGGTGCATTCTGGGAGCACAAACACAGGAACAGTGAGAATCACTGAGGTGCCATCAGCCAGGTAGGAGGAGGAGGAGGAGGAGGAGCTCGCTCCGTGGTCTTTACCTTGACCGTGTCTGGTCGAGGCGGGTGGAGAGGTCTCGGTGGAGGAGACCCCGGCGCCTCCTCTGTGTGCTGGGCTGAAGGCGGGCGGGTGGATGCGGACCAGCGCGGAGGCGGAGGCCCTCTGCTGCAGCTCCTCCTCCACCCCTTGCCTGTAGTACTTCAGCTTCAGCTCGGTGTAGCGCAGCTTGGCCCGAATGTTGTCAGCCTCCTTCTCTTTGAGGGCCTTCTCCCGGTGCAGCGCCGCCACGTCCCTCTTCATCAGACACACTTGGGCTTTCAGCTCCTCGAATTTGACTCCGACCACTTTCAGCATCTCCGCCAGCACCATCTCCACCGCTCCGTTCACCGCTCGCTCCACCACGGCACCCATCTGGCCTCGAATCAGCGACACGGCGATGCTGACGTCCATTTTGAAACGGAGACGTTTGACCTGCAGGCAGTTACATCAGTAAAGTGAACTTTAATCATTCAGCTCAAAGACGCCACCTCATCCAAAGGTCTGAACAGCAACAGGACATTTACATCTTTCTTAGCTGAAGTATCATCATGTGATGACACACTTCTGACAAAAACAGAGGGGGCAGAAAGGATCATGGGAATCTCTCCTCCTCTCCAGAGCTAAAAAACAAACAAACTTAAAACTCTTCAGAAACATTTTACACATTTTCAGACAAAAAAAGAGAAAAGTGAGCCAAACAATTACTTAATAAATAATCCAGTTATTCTGACCTGCAGATCAATAACTAGAGATCAAGTACGCCGGAAACAACTCGCCGAGGTAGCCTGTTACCATGGTTTCTACAGTTACCACGGTTTCTACAGCTGACCTCCATCCCGGCTTTGGTCCCTGTGACTGATCATGTGCCATCACTGGATCTGAAGCATCAGTGTGTGTGTGAGCAGATCCACAGACAGTGTTCAGGCTGTTTGAGCTCCCTAATGACTCAGATTGATCATATTGATCACATTGATCAGCTGATCAGCTCACAAAGATAGTTTCTCTGTTCCACTGAACTTTTACAGCCACTGCCGGATGTTCACTTCTTCCAAAATAAAAGAGCAAAATGTTATTCCCTGCCTTTTTTATTCCTGCAGAAGCCAAACTGGAAAACACACCGAGGTGGATCCAGTCTCAGGTGTCACTGCCACCGTCAGCTGCGGCCTACAGGTGTCTACCAGAAGTGATCACTAGGATCAGATCAGCAGCCTCCACCTGCTCAGGTGTTTGGTGTGTGAAATGCTGTTCCCCCTCCTGCTGCATGTCAGAGCCGCTTTAGTTTAGAGCAGCTGTGAACATGAAGCATCTTCTCCTCTGTGTTAAGAGTCAGAGGAGCTGGAGGGCAGGTGAGAACAGGTGAGAGCGGCTGCTGGACGTTAAACGGTGCTGCACACACGGTTGGAGAGCTAAGCTAACGTTAGCACGGCACCTTTCCGTCTGCCTTTACTAGTCAGGCCTCCACTAAAGTCACAGTCAGGGTGAAAACACCTCACTTACCGTTTAAGCTCGTTTGTGAAGAGCAGTTTAGCCAGTTAGCTCCCTGCTAACTTAAGCTAGCTGACGCGGAGCCTCTAATGTAGCATTAGCCGGTTGGAAACAGGCGCAGAGTTAAACAGCAGCCTCCCTGAACTACCTGCTGTCGAAGAAAGTCCGCTGTTACACAGCAGCAAGAGATGTGACTCTAAAACAGCATCTCTTTCGACATAAATGTGGCAGTTAGCTGAGAAGTAGTGAGGTTTTACCGACACTACGGGGCGCTGAATGCGGAAGTACCGAGTAAACAAAGCTCGTCTATTGGAGAGATGATCTTCTTCTTCTTCTTCTTCTTCTTCTTCTTCTTCTTCTTCTTCTTCTTCTTCTTCTTCTTCTTCTTCTTGTGCATTACCACCACCTACCGTGTTGCAGAGTGCAGGTAAATCAAATAGAAAGAATAAATAACTCCAAGCCTCCTTCTTGATTTCCCTCTCTAATATTTCTAGAGAACTTCTGACAGTGAAAGAAGACATGACTTATTAAAAGCAGTTGCATGAAGCCTTTCACTGGCCAACAGCACACCTGGAGGTCACTAGACAGGAAAAGGAGAAGTCAGAGAGCCTTTGTCTGTGTGCTGCAGGATGGAAACCCCAACGTGGACCAAAGTGTTTGTCTTCTTCTTTTCTTGGTTCAAGGTTTTTCAAAGTTTTCAAAAATCAAAAGTCAGGTTTCTAAAAAAAGGCGCCAGGAGACTTCAGGATTCAGCACAGTAGAAGTTTACTGTCAACAACAAAACCAGAGACCCGAACAAGATCAGAGCTCTTTTTCACATAATGTTTGTCTCCCATGCGTTTCCAGCGGCGTATTTTACTGATGAACTGAGCAAACTTCAGTTCACACGGCGCTTTGCTGACTTTAAAGCGTAGAAATTTAGTTTTGAGCTGCTTAGACATCCATTTGCAGTTGACGTGGAGAAAGCACCTGTAACCATCCAGGTGGAACTGATAAAACTCCAGTGTAACGGCCTACTGAAGGCAAAGTATGACTCTGTGGGACCCGCACAGTTCCCCCGCTTCATTCCTGAAACGATGCCCCAACTCTGCCAACAGGCTGCTCGAATGCTCTGCATGTTTGGTAGTACACACCTGTGTGAGCAACTTTTCTCTGTGATGACGAAGAACAAAACCACACAAAGAAGTCGTCTCACCGATGCACAACTCCTTCCTGGGAGTTTCCACAGCTCAGAGCCGAACCCCAAACATGAATGAACTTAGCGCCAAGAAAAGGTGCCAGGCATCTGGCTCGGACAAAGTGAATTCAGTGTGAAAACTAAATATTTTTTTCATTGTTTGTTTTTGCACTTCTTCCTGAAATCACATCACCATTTTTCATTTGAAAGATTTACAAGTTTTCACCAGGTTCACATTTGAAATACTCTCAATTTGCTTTATGTTATTGTTGAAGAAAGAAAATATTTAAAATGTTATTTATTTTATTGGGGAAAAGGTTGTTTTAGTTTGGCTGTTCAAATTGATATTTCTTAACAAAACTTTAGACTGTTCAATAAATGATAAGCCCGTTTGGCCAGCGACTTAGACAGTGTTTTAAAGTTTGGCCCCCCTCCCCTAATGGCCTAACCATGAACCTGGGTTTAATTCCAGCCAGTCGCCCTGAGCTTTGTGATAAGTGTCCTCTTCAGAAGTTCCTGTAGTGGAAAATCGCTATTTGAAATAAAATCAAGCTCGGTACAATGTCAAACAAACTGAACTCTTTATTATCTTGCGCAAGAGAGTCAAGTCATCCACACCACAGGAGAGTGAAGGAGTTGACTGGCACAAAGAGATATCAGACAGAATATTATAGGCAATTGGGCGTATCATAAGCACAAATGGTTTTCTTCCTTATAAGGTAAGAATCTAAGTAAAACATAGCATTATAAATCACAAACACAAAGAGCGACAATAGCCGAGGTAACTCCCTAATTTCTGGTCATCCTCCCCAACGCTAAAATCAAGGTGGTTTCCTGTTTTCTGATCAAATGCCCTCAAACTCAACTCCAGGTGTTTTCCTGTTTTCGCCATGTCCTTTTCTTAGGATCAGTTGCAGGGCAGATATATACATTTGGCATGTTTCAGTGTTGTTACACTTGTGCTTTCAAAGGTCATCAACAACTAATTGTCATTTCAGTATTTTTCCATCACATTTCCCCCCTTTTGATTACAAAATCACACAGGTCAAAAATGCTCCTTAAAAAAAAGTTACGAAAAATAGAATAAATGTAAAATTCACTCAAACGTTGACGCTATCAGGTCCAACGGTATTTTCACAGGCATATAACATCAGACATGGCAAGTCACATTGTGTGATTTAAGACATCTCATCATTAAGTTATGCTGTGCATAAATAATATTGTAGAAAGCTTTTTTTTGTGATCCAAAAGATCTGAGGATGTAGCAAGCTTATCAATGAAGTATAAATCTGTCATGGTGAAGGTCATACTTACACATGAATTGTCCCATCGTCTTCATCAGACGATGTGTCATAGTCAGGTATGGGAAATAAGTCGGGTTGGTCAGTCGTGAGTGGAGGGTCAGTTGGTAAGGGTGTATACATAGACAACATGGTGGTGACGGATGATGAGACCACACAACTTATGAAAGCCTTTCCGCATGGAATAAGACAGCACCCTACTAATGCCAGAATCAGCAGGCACACAAGGATGCCAGTCGTTATTGACAGGATCAATGGTTTCCATTGTCTGAAAGCGTCTCTAAGCCAACCAAGATGATCAGGTACACCTGAATTTTCTGCCAGCTCAATTTGCAAAGCTTTCAGCTGGTTCAAAGACTTGGTTACTGTTCCATCTGAGCCTGTCTTATTTGGAATAACGGTACAACACTGGTCACCTATCAGTACACAGACACCTCCTCGGTCTGCCAGTATCATATCTAGAGCTAATCTGTTCTGCCATGTCATCTGAGAAGTTGCACTCAGTTGTTCAGCTACACCCTGAATTCCAGCGGTGGTGTGGTTCAAGAAACGTTGTTATTATAATAGTTGTTATAATAGATGTAATTTATCCACTCTGTGTTTTTCTGAGCTTCAATAGCAGTACCAATATATGGAATGAAGTGAGTGAAACCCCCTGCTATTTCGTTTCGCGCTTTGTACTCATTCGGAACTCCCCTTGGTTGCCCAATAGCATCAATGTATACTCTAGTGTCCACGGGAGGTAGGTTAATATCACGCTTTCTGCGGTGTCTGGAATTCTGTCCAAATGGTCCTACGGCCAGGTGAACTTCCTGTACCAACACCACATGAGCACATAGCCCCGTCCAATTCGCCGGTAACGTTTGTCGGAGCCGTCGACCACCACACTTCCAGAATACATCTGGTACCGCTCGGTCTTGTTTGTTAAGGTAGATTGCAATCAATATATTACGCAGACACGCCGACCATTCAGAGTGAGAGATATTTGACAGTACATCAACACAGTTTCTAAGAGATTCCATCTCTGGAATTTGTACAGTCACATTACACTTCCCTGTGAACTTACCAACCTTCGCACCTGTACCTGTATTATTGTAACATACAACTACACTGTTCTCCAACTGTGTTAATCCCTCTCCAGGCGGCAGACTAAGGCGTCGCCGTGGAACCTTACACTGGGACTTCCATGGCTCCACTCTCCCTGCCAGGCTGTTGCCTGCTGCTAATAAACAATGTACATAACTGAGGCTCCATTGAGAATCATTCTAAATACCCATACAGGTGTACAGGTCGGTGTGGTTTACATATTTCACATTAACTACCTTGGACCAACACTTAAAAGGGGTTGATTTCAGAAGGAATACCAGTGAAGTGTCGCGGAGGTGCTGCACCCATGCATATTACACAAGTGTCGTTTGTCAGGGATCGTGCTGTAAAATTAGTCAATTGAAACCATGTGTTTTCTTGTAACCACTGTCCTCTAAACATATTTGGAGGTGTTGCTTCTCTTTTGGTTCGGTTGTGGGTTAGGGTAAGTCTAGTCGAGTTGGTCAGGTCAGTGTCATCACTTTTGTTAAACGTCAACAGTATTGGAATTACTATCACTATTGCAATCCAGAGAAACACACATAATGTACCTCTTACCCCACAAAGTCCAGGGTGCCATGGACGATGTCTTTCCATTGTACAATAGTTTGTTCTAAGCTGTTTGAATGTCAGCCAGTCAGTTTGTATGGAGTTCACCCGAGCAACTGACCCGTATGGTGAAGGCTCGCTTGTGTTATCACCGCTAGGTTTCCACGAGCAGGAGATTGTTGGCACCGTTAGGTTACTTCTCCTTGTCAACACCAGAGACACTGACAGTCAAACTCACAAATTTGATCAATTACAAACTTTCTGCAAACTGATTAAGTATGCAATGTCAACGTTTTGATACTATAATATCTAGTTGCAAATTTTCTTCGGGTGTAGATCTCCCTCTGTGGTGGCACGAAGTTGTCAGGGCGTCACTTGGTATGTTGTGATGTCATCTATCTTTCTCTGATGCTTCTAACAGTGTTTTCAGCGTAGCCACTAAGCGGCGCTAGGCTCACACTCTAGTGGGTATGGATCAACGTTGGATGCTTGTCGCCTTGATTTGCTCCCTCTACTGCAGCCACCTTCACGGCCATTTGGGTGATGAGTAACACTTGGAACGGTCCCTGCCACCTGCAAGCTTCCCAATTCTTTCTCCTGAAGTCCTTCACCACTACGTTGTTGCAAACTGTGAAGAGAATTAGTGGCTTCCTTTGGAAAGGCAGCTATCATCTGTTTCCTTACATCAGACAGAGCAGAGGATAGGTTAGCACAATAGGTTAGCATATCATTCATATTCATGCAGGGTCTTTGGCGCTTCTGTCCCGATGTGAGGAGGTGCTGCAAACAAAATTTCATAAGGACTGAGATTGTTTTGCGTTCTTTTCCTCATTCTCATGTACATCAGCACAATGGGAGAGCCTGTGTCCATTTTAACCCTGTCTCTGCACAACATTTTGCCAGTTTTGTCTTGATGAGACCCATTGTTGAAGCAGTTTGGTTTTTTGTGGGAAAAACATCCACCCACTTTGACCACATGACTACCATTACCAAACAGTGCTTTTTACCTTCAGAGGGTGTTAGTTTAACAAAGTCCATCATCGCATGTTTGAAAGGTCGTGTTGGTGGTGGATGAGCTGCTTGCTGTGTTATAGGTAATGCTCGCCCAACATTGTGTGTTGCACAAATCACACATGCATGGCAATGTTTTTGTGCCTTTTGTGAACCAATTTGCATCCATCATAGTCAACATCCCTCCTTTTGACACATGGTCGGACCCGTGTGTCAACTTGGCATAGTGAGGGAAAAAGTGTTTTGGAAGACAAGGGTTATCATTAGGTCCTATCCAAACAGTGGATTCAAACCGAGCTCCACAGGAGGACCATACACATTTTTCATCAGGAGTAGCAAGTGACTGCATAGCCTTAGCCAGTTTACAGGCCTCTGTGAGGGCAACAAGTTCGGCTGCCTGTGCTGAGTAACATGAGGGGAGAGGTCCAGAAGTGACCACAGTAGACTCAGTAACCACAGAGTAGCCAACACGATCCAGGCCAGTTGTAGAGTCCCTGGAAGCAGAGCCATCTACATAGAAAACCAGATCAGGGTTAGTCAAAGGAATGTCTTAAGTCTGTGCGCAGAGTGCACTGATGCTGAAGTTGGAACACACAGTCATGAGGTTCACCATCACCTGGAAGAGGGAAAAGAGTAGTTGGGTTAAGGGTGTTACAACGCTTAAGAGTGACATTAGGCATATCCAGGAGACAGGTGTGGTATTTCAGGAATGTGCTTCAGACAAATGAGAAGAACGTTGTTAAGTCAAAATCAGAGATGCAGAATGTGGTTCGAACAAAGTCAACGGAGCATAGCCTACTACGTCTCTAATTATAATTAACTATATCTATAATTTTGACAGGCTAGCCTTATATCCAGTTGCAGCCAGATGTTTGAGGAGAGCCACAGTGTTTTGAATACTCGTGTGTCATGGCTCTCTTCAACCAGATGGACAGACCGAAACACTTTGACCTTTGTCTGGTATGGAGTGCGACGGATTGTTAGTCGACGGAGAGAACATGATTTGTGGGTTTTTGGTCGCTTCCCAATCGGAGACAGCCTCACAGTGACGCATGAATGGGCCAAGATGTCTCCATTGCTCATTTGGTGATTTAGACATTGATACGTCTGGGCGCGCATCATCCACTTAGTATAAAGCTAGCTGTGTGGAGGACAGACAAACTGAAAAAAAAAACAGTTCCCTGAAAAAAAAAAAAAAAAAAAAAACTCTTTTTCATACAATGTGTCAGGGCCTCAGGACACATGCGCAGTGCAATGCATGTGCTCAGGGTCCATGTGATCTGAGAGTGGATCCAAATGAGGTGTGGCCAATTGGAGCATGTCGACAGCTGAAACTAAATTTACTCTCCACTGATATACATATACAAAGGTGTGGCTGGACTGAAATGGACCATGGTCATTATTTCTCTTTGTCTTTATACTTGTACACCTTCTGGTGTGGACAACAGGTTTAAGCCAATTGCACACATGAGATCTCTGCCCATTAAATTTATAGGGCACACCGGTGACAGCAGAAAAGAATGCTTAACAATCATGCAAGGGTCAGAGTCAGTCAAGTCAGTATGTACACATGTCAACGGAGTTGTAAAAGTTTCTTTAGTTACCACCCCTGAGGCGCCCTTTGAGTTAACAGTTCGGCCGCTGAGTTTTACATTAGGTATGAGTTGTTTGTGAATCACCAAATAAGTAGTCCCAGAATCAACCAAAAATGTCAATGTGTTTCCCCCTACCATTAGTTGTGTTGTGGGAAGCTTTTTGAACACCTCTTGTGTATATTTGTCATATGCGTGTGTTCGTTCAGACTCAAATATATATATATATTTTTTTTTAATTTATTTTATTTCTTTTTTTTTTTTTTTTTTTTTTTTTTTTTTTTTCTAAATGTGCTATCACTTCTTGCAACAAACACTGTTGTTCAGGCGTATGTTTGTGTGGTGTGTGTGTGTGTTGGCTGTAGCTGTAAGCATGTCTTCCTTGCGTGTGTGAGCAATAGCTGTAAGCGTGTCTTCATTGCCAGGCAGTTCAAAACTTGTGTGATCTTGTGGAGCAGAATGTGTGTGTGTGTGTGTGTGTGTGTGTGATCAGTGACTGGTGGTTGTATGTGCTTGTGGATGTGCATGTGTGTGTGTGTGTCTCACTTCCTTTTCCTCGCTCTGTCAGCACCTGCCTCGTCTCCCCTGCACATGCGCCACACCGTTGACCACCATTCTCGTTTCAGTCAGATGTTGGCCTGGGATGCTGTCTGCTCGGCCCTCCATGCCCATGTCCTCGTCCCCGCGAGCGTCGTGGATAAGGACAGTCTCTGATCCAGTGATCAGTCATGCCACAATTGTAGCAGGGGCGGTTTTGTTGATTCAAGGGGCCCTGGGGGTTGCCCTGGTCTCCTCTGAATTTGTTCATAGAATGTTCATGTCGCTCACTTCGTCTCCGTTGGTTGAAATAGTCCTTATCTTGCTGTTGCATCACTGTTGTCACAGCTTGCATCATTGTTGTCACAGCTTGTACCATGGTGAGCTGAGCTTCCTCCTGTCGTTTTGAGCGTTTCTTTTCTTCACGGTCTTTACTGTCACACAGCCCCTTTTGTGCACGAATGGCATGTCTTCTCACTTCTGCTAGTCTGGCCTCGTCCATGTCCGCACAGGATGTCACCATTCGTTGTCTGATTTCAGGTAGCACACCACTCATAAAGGTGTTCTTCAGGTGTGCTTCCCAAATTTCCATGGTCTGGGTGGCGGCGTGACCACCTTCAGGCTCAGTAAAACCACAGTGTTCACGATAGACTTCTATCAAACGCTTGAGGTATGCGTGAACGTCTTCTTCAGGTCGTTGTTTTGTGGCTTTGATTTTTGACATGTCTATTTTTGGAGGAAAGGCAGTGCGGATATCGTCTGTCTGGGTCTTCTTTTTTGTCCTCCATGGGAGAGAGGTGTATTTATGTGGATCATCTTCTGGTGGTGGTGGTGGTGCCGAGGCTTCCAGTCTCTGCCCAGGTCCAGCGGTAGCTTGTGGTGGTGGTCTCCGGGGAGGGCATGTGTTGAGGAGAGGATCTCGCAGCGCCTTTAAACTAGGATACAGAGGAGAAGAGGGAGAGTGTGGAGTATTTGATTGTTTTCTTTTCTTGCTCCTTACTGACAAATCAGTCATTTGTTTTTGCAGTACTTTTATTTCCCCTCTTTCACATTCATCTTCCCACATAATCAAAAATGTCTTGTGCTTTTCAACATTTTCTAAATCTATAATTTTAACCTGTTTCTTCTGTCTTATCCTTTTTACCTTCTTCTCTAACTTTTCCTCTCTAACACTTTCCTACTCAAATAACCCCATTTAGGAAAACCAAAATTGTTTGTCCAATCATTTAAATATTCGATTGCTTTAGGTCCATGTTTTTGTGACATTATATCAACTATTGGTCCTTCAGGAGTGTTCAACTCCTTCCCACTATGGTTTCCCCATGATTTATTTCATCTTGAGCTGCGCCTCGCTCTCAGAAATCTGAATTTGGTATTCATCTTGAGTATTACCTACTCTCAGAAAATGTCCAATAGTATATTCTGGGAATTTGCACCTCCAGTAATATACTGCCCCTTTCATTCTTAAAATACAGTCGTCACTGTAAGTTCTGGATTCCCTTTGGGTTGAATCAAGATTAAAACCCCCACGAGTGGTACGTTACTCAGTGGCAGAAACTTCACCGATTTGCCAAGACCTTCCAGTCTGCGCGGAGTCTTAGTTTCCTTCAAACCTAAAGACCATGTGTCTCTATAATGTCACAAACACACGTTGCCTCCTGTAATTTTCAAGATTTCTTTTTCAAACAATTTGTGTATTTTAAGGATCCACAGAAATCAGAATGTCAACATCTCACCGGCTTTCAGCGATTGTTTCCTTTTGGATCGCAGTGGAATCGGGTCAGGCTCCGTCAGACCACAGTCCTCCCATCTCTGAATGATGGTTAGTCGAGGTTGGAGGTGGAATCAGTCGTGATCCATGGTTGTTAACCCCCGTGGTCCTTCAGCTCCATGACGAGATCCCAAGCGATCCCACTTCTGACACCAAATTGTAGTGGAAAATCGCTATTTGAAATAAAATCAAGCTCGGTGCAATGTCAAACAAACTGAACTCTTTATTATCTTGCGCAAGAGAGTCAAGTCATCCACACCACAGGAGAGTGAAGGAGTTGACTGGCACAAAGAGATATCAGACAGAATATTATAGGCAATTGGGCGTATCATAAGCACAAATGGTTTTCTTCCTTATAAGGTAAGAATCTAAGTAAAACATAGCATTATAAATCACAGACACAAAGAGCGACAATAGCCGAGGTAACTCCCTAATTTCTGGTCATCCTCCCCAACGCTAAAATCAAGGTGGTTTCCTGTTTTCTGATCAAATGCCCTCAAACTCAACTCCAGGTGTTTTCCTGTTTTCGCCATGTCCTTTTCTTAGGATCAGTTGCAGGGCAGATATATACATTTGGCATGTTTCAGTGTTGTTACACTTGTGCTTTCAAAGGTCATCAACAACTAATTGTCATTTCAGTATTTTTCCATCACATTCCTCACTTCAGTGAAAACTGTGACCTCTGCTAAGCACTGATTTAATGTCTTTATATGTGAGGCCAATCTCATGGGATCTTCATGTGAAGGCCAAAGTAGTCTTCAAAACAGAAATCTTTTCGTGACCCTTATGCGGCTCAGTTTATGTCACCTGACCAATCTAACATGCTGTAATATCAGGCCCAGAATCAGATAACTAGACCACAGCACTCAGCCCTCCTCTCACCAGGTCTGATCCCTTCAGACATCAGAACAGTGAATAGTGATGTCAGGCAGAAATAACAACTATTTCTGTGTTGCAATCACAAAATAAAATCCACCTGAGCTGCAGCGTTGATAGATTGTAGGTTTTCTTTCTAGAGTTGTGAAATATGAAAAATTTGTGAACTTTCATTCTATAGTTTTTAATGGAGTTCTGTTGGCTGAGCCTAAAAGACAGTTTAGGGCTGATATAAAATCTCAGTAGACTGAGCTGTTTTTGATTTCTTGTGTTTTCCAGTTAGGTTTTCAGACACGGATACTTTGATAATTGTTTCAAACTGCTCAGTTATTTTGGTGAAATCTTATATGTAGTTTTGGCCAGTTTGATCTGATCTGTTGTCTTTGTTCTCTCTGGGCAATGTTCCAACTTTGGCTAAACCGGTGCCGGCTCTGCATCAGGCACTGCTCCATTTCCATCACACAGTAGCAATTTTTCACTCAGTTCCCCTGTCCTCTCTAGAGAGGGCTGGACAGCTGTAGTAACTCTGACCAATGAGCAAAAACAAATGGTTTACCACTCAGACTCTGCCCCTCTTACTCCCATGAACAATCTACACCTCCTCCTAATTTGCAATTCTGCCTTCTTTGCAGTTTATTGTGGGATTGGCTAAAAAACAATGTATGCTTTGTAACTTTTGGTCCTCCACATGAAGTGACTTTGAAAACAAATGTAGTTTTGCTACTCATTACACAAGACCATCCACCTCAGGGACAGTTAGAGGGATTAAATACACACACAAAAACACTTTAAAGCTTTCCAAGAAATACACAAAGATAGCATGAATAAATCCAAGATTAACCAATCTAACATTAACTACTAAATGCTTGTTGAAAATATCCTGCACATCTACATATGGTGAATAACTAAACTGTGTATTATTTACATTATCTATTAACATTAGAACAAACCATAGAAATCAAATACCTTCACTGTGTGATAAAGTTTCAATGCTTTTAATGTTACAAACCTTTTAAAAGCATGTCTGATTTTTGACAACTTGAGACCATAAATCATTGGATGTACAAAAGGTTGAATCAGTCCATACAATGACAAAACAGCACGCAGCTCAAGTGGAATAACAGTCATGTCAAATCTTTGAGTGATCATGTTATAAAAACAGGCTGAGACAAAGCTGATGAGTGAAACTAAATGTGGAGTGCAGGTATCAAAAGCTTTCATCCTGGTCTCCTCTGAAGCTTTTAAACACACAGCCAAAATATTAACGTAAGAGAAGAAAATGAAGCTGAGAGGAGCAGCAACAGTGAAAATAAGGCCAAAAACTATATCATTAACATACGACACAGTTCTATCTGGTGAACAAGACAGTTCAAGCACTAGATGGTTCTGACATAAAAGGTCATTGATAATCCTCCCACAAAACTTCAAACGAAAAGTGAACGACAGTAAAACTCCAAATTCTACAAAAGAAACTATCCAAATAACAAGAATGACCTTTTCTACTTTTCTTTCTGTCATTAAGACATTGTAATGTAAAGGTTTACAAATACATACATATCTGTCATAAGCCATTATTGTCAAAGTGCCAAATTCAACAGCTACATATGTTTGAATATTAAATATCTGAATGAAGCAGTAAAATGTGGAAATTTCATGAGTCTCTGATAAAAAATGTACCATAAAGCAGGGCAATATGGATGTGCTGCCGTACATTTCATTCACAAACAAACAACACAGGAAGAGATACATGGGCTCATGCAGATTTCTGTCAACATATATAATGACAATAAGAATAGTGTTGGAAAATATAACTAATATGTATAATAGCATTGCCAGGAAAAAAAACAGGTTCTTAATGTTTCCTAAGTTACCGTACTGAGCCAAGACAAATGACACAATCTGTGTGGAGTTCTCCATGATCCCAGTAACAGATAAAAACATATGACTGCAAATTCAGAAAGAAATGCAGTGTTTCAACCCATGTGCTTCACAAGAATAGAGAAGAGAAAAAATGCAGTTATAGCACATTGACACAATAAAGTCTGCTCTTGTACTATTAGACATTTTTAGTAGAGGTTCTTCTATATGAAAACATTGTATAAGAGCCTGTTTAAAAGCATGAGCAATATAAAACCTTGAATAGCTGTGATGAATGTGTCTGACAGCCAGCAGTGAGGTAAGACTCTGCATGTGCTCCTCCCTTCCCAACTGAGACAAACACAAGCTGCTGCTGAGCTTTATACTTATTTTTCAGCATGTAAACACATGACTAGCACACCAAGGAGTTAATTAAGATGAGGCTGATGTTTGCATTGACTAGCACAGTGTTTAGATGTAGAAAGTACACATTCTGTGTGTTGGCCACATGTTTCTTGTCCTCTGAACAAAGTGCTCACTCTCTGAACTCAGTTTGCAGAGTCCCTAAGTTTCATACCTATGTGGTAAAAGCACCCCTGGACCAAGCTTTTCGGTCACCAGAGGTCAATGTGTGGCACATGACCCCCACAACTTCAGGTCAATATAAGCAGAGTTCCCCCACTACCCTTTTTATCCCTTGGCTCCTCTTCTTTCCTGGCCCCTGCAGGGGGTCCAGCTCCAGCCTTAGTGTGGCCTGTACCAAGCACTCTACCTTTTCATGGCAGTGACAAGTTTACTCAGCACCAGCAGGTATGACCCAAAGTCTGCGAGCTGATCTTACAAGCAAACACAACCACACAAGCAGTTAGCACCAAGTGGCTAGCTAGCAAGGAACAAAGGAGCGACGGGATTCCTCCACCTGCGACCAGGACAGCAAGGACAAAGAACCACAAACCTTCTTCCAGCCTGACTCACCAACACATTTGCCAGTTGAGAAAGCAGCACACTGAAGGACCTCTCTTTCTTCCCTTTTAAGGACTGGCAACAAACTCTAACTGAGCACATACATAGCAAAGCACAACTATTGGTGATCAATATGGTTATTTGGTTGTGATTATTAAGTTAATTATCAATCATAATACCAAATAATAATTGCCAGATAATTTAGTTTCCTAAATGAAATTGAACCAGTTAGATTACAATCTTTTTCTTAATTTCACAAAGTGATGCCCATATCACGGTGGACTTTACAGTAAGTCCAATTAATCAATCTAATCATTAATCAGCTCTAGTAATTATTAATTAGTTGTGATAGCCAAATTGCCCCAGAAACGGTGCAAAACCTTGGTATATTTTGATGGCCGTGTCAGGCAGAGTGCTGCCAACAACATACTCTGGTGCCCCGTGTGAGGCAGTATACTGTTGGCAATTATTCATTAATGTATAATAGTAATTTTCAGCATAATTTTGATCAACACTATTTTTCAATAAAACTTAAAAATGAGCAAAAGTCCTCATGTTAATCACTTAGTCTACCACAGAAGTACATGTCCCATATTTTGATGCCCGTGTCAAGCAGAATACTGTTGACGACAGTAAATAAGTACGTTAAGATTATTTAATATAGCACCTTTCACACAACAAAGTCATAAAGTACCTAACAAGAGTAAAAATACTTAAAATAAGACATCAGACAATAATAGTTAAAGATAATACAAAAACAAAATGAGACAAAAGAATCAATGATCAACCGCAAGCAACAACAGATCTAAAAACACACCAAATCACCAACACTAGACAGCAGAAACAGAGACCTTGGAGGCTATGCTATCTGAAGCTACGATAAGGACGGATTGTATCTGCATTTTGTGTTAAATATAGTTTGCCATCCAGTTCTCCTCAAAACAACTAGTCAGTCTCATTAGGTTTAAAGGACAAACACAGCTGAACATCATCAGCATAACAATGATAAGAAATATTCTTAAAGTTTGCTGATAATACCCCCTAAGGGAAACATGTACAAGGAAAATATTATGGGGCCCAGAACAGAACCTTGAGGTACACCACAGGACAAAGCAGCTGATTTAGATGTGTAGAGACGACGCGACACAGATAAACCCCCACCCACTGCCTAAGCCTTTCAGTCAGGACACTGTGATTGATAGTATTAAAGGTCCAGCAACATTAAAACAGTGCATTCACCCACATCAGACAACATCATTAGACTGCCCACCAGATCAATCAGGTCTGGCAGGAAAATTTGAGAATAATATTACAAAATTCATTCAGTGTCATTAAAAAAATCAGCCGCTAAGTTGCACAAAGCCTCATCTACATGAATGTTACAATCGCCAACCATAATATCAATGTCCAGCATAATGATATAAAATAAACAAACATGAAAATCAGGAGGGTCAGTGAATCAAAACACAACAAACTGGATTTGACGGCACAAACGTCGTTATCTGCAGTTCAAACGATGAGAAAACTCGCTGTTCTCACTCACTGTTTGATTTGGGAATCGACTCTCAAAACCCCATAGAGCGCTGATGAAAGAACATTCTGGCAGGCACAGTTCAATAAGGGGGACATATTCCATACTCCTACGCCAAGTCTGTGTCAGAAACTCAAATTCTCTGGCGCTCTGGTGCCTCAACTGGTGGAGCGTGTGCCTTATGGCCTAACCATAAACCTGGGTTTGATTCCAGCCTGTCGCCCTGTGCTTGGTGCCAAGTGTTGTAATGGAATGTGCAAAATACTGAAGAAAGGTCTGTAAAAGTGCCGTGTATTCTGCAGGATGTGTCCTGGCTGGTTTAAACCACTTCTGCAGATAACCCCCCACTGCCCTACAGCAATAAAAGGACAACGCCTGTTGGGCTTCTCTGAGCTTCTCTAACAGGCTGCATGACCACTCTGTGACTGTTTGCTCCTCTTTGCAAAGAATAAAACCCACAAAGACAGTTTTGGTGACTCTGTTCATTCAGAGATAGTTTTTCCAGCTCAGTGTCCTCTTCAGAAGTTTCTCACTTCAGTGAAAATTGTTCCCTCCACTAAGCACTGATTTAATGTCGTGAGGCCAATCTCAGAATGAACTCTATGAACCTCTGCCATGGTTGTGTGCTACATGATTGTGGCTGTTTCTATGATGCCGGACTGCCCTGAATGTACATTAACTGAAATAAAAAAAATTTCCCAGGGAACACAAAACACATTTCATGTGAAGGCCAAAGTAGTCTTCAAAACAGAGATCTTTCCGTGACCCTTATGCGGCTCAGTTTATGTCACCTGACCAATCTAACATGCTGTAATATCAGGCCCAGAATCAGATAACTAGACCACAGCACTCAGCCCTCCTCTCACCAGGTCTGATCCCTTCAGAAATCAGAACAGTGAATAGTGATGTCAGGCAGAAATAACAACTGTTTCTGTGTTGCAATCACAAAATAAAATCCACCTGAGTTGCAGCGTTGATAGATTGTAGGTTTTCTTTCTAAAGTTGTGAAATATGAAAAATTTGTGAACTTTCATTCTATAGTTTTTAATGGAGTTCTGTTGGCTGAGCCTAAAAGACAGTTTAAGGCTGATATAAAATCTCAGTAGACTGAGCTGTTTTTGATTTCTTGTGTTTTCCAGTTAGGTTTTCAGACATGGATACTCTGTGTGCTCTGATTTCTGCAGGTTTATATTTGATGAAAAATTGTTTCAAGCTGCTCAGTTATTTTGGTGAAATCTTCATATGTAGTTTTGGCCAGTTTGATCTGATCTGTTGTCTTTGTTCTCTCTGGGCAATGTTCCAACTTTGGCTAAACCGGTGCCGGCTCTGCATCAGGCACTGCTCCATTTCCATCACACAGTAGCAATTTTTCACTCAGTTCCCCTGTCCTCTCTAGAGAGGGCTGTGCAGCTGTAGTAACTCTGACCAATGAGCAAAAAGAAATGGTTTACCACTCAGACTCTGCCCCTCTTACTCCCATGAACAATCTACACCTCCTCCTAATTTGCAATTCTGCCTCCTTTGCAGTTTATTGTGGGATTGGCTAAAAAACAATGTATGCTTTGTAACTTTAGGTCCTCCACATGAAGTGACTTTGAAAACAAATGCAGTTTTGCTACTCATTACACAAGACCATCCACCTCAGGGACAGTTAGAGGCATTAAATACACACACAAAAACACCTTAAAGCTTTCCAAGAAATACACAAAGATAGCACAAATAAATCCAAGATTAACCAATCTAACATTAACTACTAAATGCTGAAAATGTTGAAAATATCCTGCACATCTACATATGGTGAATAACCAAACTGTGTATTATTTACATTATCTATTAACATTAGAACAAACCATAGAAATCAAATACCTTCACTGTGTGATAAAGTTTCAATGTTTTTAATGTTACAAACTTTTTAAAAGCATGTCTGATTTTTGACAACTTGAGACCATAAATCATTGGATTTACAAGAGGTTGAGTCAGTCCATACAATGACAAAACAGCACGCAGCTCAAGTGGAATAAAAGTCATGTCAAATCTTTGAGTGATCATGTTATAAAAACAGGCTGAGACAAAGCTGATGAGTGAAACTAAATGTGGAGTGCAGGTATCAAAAGCTTTCATCCTGGTCTCCTCTGAAGCTTTTAAACACACAGCCAAAATATTAACGTAAGAGAAGAAAATGAAGCTGAGAGGAGCAGAAACAGTGAAAATAAGGCCAAAAACTATATCATTAACATACGACACAGTTCTATCTGGTGAACAAGACAGTTCAAGTACTAGATGGTTCTGACATAAAACATCATTGATAATCCTCCCACAAAACTTCAAACGAAAAGTGAACGACAGTAAAACTCCAACTTCTACAAAAGAAACTATCCAAATAACAAGAATGACCTTTTCTACTTTTCTTTCTGTCATTAAGACATTGTAATATAAAGGTTTACAAATACATACATATCTGTCATAAGCCATTATTGTCAAAGTGCCAAATTCAACAGCTACATATGTTTGAATATTAAATATCTGAATGAAGCAGTAAAATGTGGAAATTTCATGAGTCTCTGATAAAGAATGTACCATAATGCAGGGCAATGCAGATGTGCTGCCGTATATTTCATTCACAAACAAACTACACAGGAAGAGATACATGGGCTCATGCAGATTTCTGTCAACATATATAATGACAATAAGAACAGTGTTGGAAAATATAACTAATATGTATAATAGCATTGCCAGGAAAAAATACAGGTACTTAATGTTTCCTAAGTTACCGTACAGAGCCAAGACAAATGACACAATCTGTGTGGAGTTCTCCATGATCCCAGTAACAGATAAAAACATATGACTGCAAATTTAGAAAGAAATGCAGTGTTTCAACCCATGTGCTTCACAAGAATAGAGAAGAGAAAAAATGCAGTTATAGCACATTGACACAATAAAGTCTGCTCTTGTACTATTAGACATTTTTAGTAGAGGTTCTTCTATATGAAAACATTGTATAAGAGCCTGTTTAAAAGCATGAGCAATATAAGACCTTGAATAGCTGTGATGAATGTGTCTGACAGCCAGCAGTGAGGTAAGACTCTGCATGTGCTCCTCCCTTCCCAACTGAGACAAACACAAGCTGCTGCTGAGCTTTATACTTATTTTTCAGCATGTAAACACATGACTAGCACACCAAGGAGTTAATTAAGATGAGGCTGATTTTTGCATTGACTAGCACAGTGTTTAGATGTAGAAAGTACACATTCTGTGTGTTGGCCACATGTTTCTTGTCCTCTGAACAAAGTGCTCACTCTCTGAACTCAGTTTGCAGAGTCCCTAAGTTTCATACCTACAGTCCCTGACAAAAGTCTTGTCGCTTACCGAAGTTGTTGGAACAACAAATAATAACTTGACTTGTAGTTGATCAATTGGAATCTGAAATGGTTTATATGAAAGGCAAAGGCCTCTGGATTATGTGTATTGTACCAAAATAAGGTTTTGTATCATTCATTGAGTTTTATCATTTAATTAGAACAGAAAGGTCAGATTTGGCTTGGACAAAAGTCTTGTCGTGCCTTTAAATGATTCAACCAATCACAGATTAGAGCTTCACCTGTGACAAATACTGTAATTAACACATTCCCAGGTGTGTATAAAAAGAACCCCAGCACACCAGACCTTCATCTGAAGTGCAACCTGACCTCTCACAAATGCCAAAGATTCAACCACAGATCAAAGTGCTGATCATCAAGGACCTGAAGACCAAGTCTGCCGCTGAGGTGGCAGACATCTTCAGTGTATCCAAACGTCCAGTGGAGAGGATAAGAAAACAATTTGAAGAAACTGCTGAAGTTCATGACAAGCCCAGGTCAGGCAGACCCCGTAAGACAACTGTTGGAGAGGACCGTTTGTTGCTTCGACAGTCCAGGGCCAGCCCTTTTTCAACTGCAGCGGAGCTGCATGAGAAGTGGTCACCAGAAACCCCTGTATCTTGAAGAACAGTTTGTCGAATTCTCTCACGCAGTGGTCTCCATGGCCAAATTAGTGCTCAGAAACCAGCATTAAACAGAAGGCAACTAAAAAATCGTGTTGCATTTGCAAAGGCCCACAGCTTGGTGAAAGGATGGACAGAGGAAAAGTGGCAGAAGGTAGATTTTTCTGATGAATCATCCATTGAACTGCATCCCAAACGCAGCAAATACTGCAGAAGACCCGTTGGAACCCACATGGATCCAAGATTCACCCAGAAAACAGTCAAGTTTGGTGGAGGAAAAATCATGGTTTGGGGTTACATCCAGTATGGGGGTGTGCGAGAGATCTGCAGAGTGGATGGAAACATCAACAGCCTGAAATATCAACAAATTCTTGCTGCCCACTACATTCGAAACCACAAGAGAGGGCAAATTCTTCAGCAGGATGGCGCTGCTCCTCATACTTCAGCCTCCACATCAAAGTTTCTGAAAGCGAAGAAGGTCAAGGTGCTCCAGGATTGGCCAGCCCAGTCACCAGACATGAACATTACTGAGCATGTCTGGGGTAAGATGAAGGAGGAGGCTTGGAAGATGAAACCAAAGAATCTTGATGATCTCTGGGAGTCCTGCAAGACTGCTTTCTTTGCCATTCCAGATGACTTCATCAATAAATTATTTGAGGCGTATGGATGCAGTCCTCCAAGCTCATGGGGGTCATACACGATATTAATTCTTTTTCTCAAGGGACCATAGCTTTATACTGTGATGTTATTGTAGCATGTTTGTGTATTTTGTCCAAGCCAAATCTGACCTTTCTGTTCTAATTAAATGATAAAACTCAATGAATGATACAAAACCTTATTTTGGTACAATACACATAATCCAGAGGCCTTTGCCTTCCATATAAACCATTTCAGATTCCAATTGATCAACTACAAGTCAAGTTATTATTTGTTGTTCCAACAACTTCGGTAAGCGACAAGACTTTTGTCAGGGACTGTATGTGGTAAAAGCACCCCTGGACCAAGCTTTCCGGCCACCAGAGGTCAATGTGTGGCACATGACCCCCACAACTTCAGGTTAATATCAGCAGAGTTCCCCCACTACCCTTTTTATCCCTTGGCTCCTCTTCTTTCCTGGCCCCTGCAGGGGGTCCAGCTCCAGCCTAAATGTGGCCTGTACCAAGCACACTACCTTTTCTTGGCAGTGACAAGTTTACTCAGCGCCAGCAGGTATGACCCAAAGTCTGCCAGCTGATCTTACAAGCAAACACAACCACACAAGCAGTTAGCACCAAGTGGCTAGCTATCAAGGAACAAAGGAGCGACGGGATTCCTCCACCTGCGACCAGGACAGCAAGGACAAAGAACCATAAACCTTCTTCCAGCCTGACTCACCAACACATTTGCCAGTTAAGAAAGCAGCACACTGAAGGACCTCTCTTTCTTCCCTTTTAAGGACTGGCAACAAACTCTAACTGAGCACATACATAGCAAAGCACAACTATTGGTGATCAATATGGTTATTTGGTTGTGATTATTAAGTTAATTATCAATAATAATACCAAATAATAATTGCCAGATAATTTAGTTTCCTAAATGAAATTGAACCAGTTAGATTACAATCTTTTTCTTAATTTCACAAAGTGATGCCCATATCACGGTGGACTTAACATTAAGTCCAATTAATCAATCTAATCATTAATCAGCTCTGGTAATTATTAATTAGTTGTGATAGCCAAATTGCCCCAGAAACGGTGCAAAACCTTGGTATATTTTGATGGCCGTGTCAGGCAGAGTGCTGCCAACAACATACTCTGGTGCCCCGTGTGAGGCAGTATACTGTTGGCAATTATTCATTAATTAAAAATGAGCAAAAGTCCTCATGTTAATCACTAGTCTACCACAGAAGTACATGTCCCATATTTTGATGCCCATGTCAAGCAGAATACTGTTGACGACAGTAAATAAGTACGTTAAGATTATTTAATATAGCACCTTTCACACAACAAAGTCATAAAGTACCTAACAAGAGTAAAAATACTTAAAATAAGACATCAGACAACAATAGTTAAAGATAATGACCCTAAGTACTTAAAATCCTCCACCTTCTTTATCTCTTCTCCCTGTAACCTCACTCTTCCACTTGGGTCCCTCTCATTCACACACATGTATTCCGTCTTGCTGTGGCTAACATTCATTCCTCTCCTTTCCAGGGCAAACCTCCACCTCTCTAGCTTCTCCTCCACCTGTTCCCTGCTCTCACTACAGATCACAATGTCATCTGCAAACATCATAGTCCATGGAGATTCCTGTCTAACCTCGTCTGTCAGCCTGTCCATCACCATAGCGAACAAGAAGGGGCTCAGAGCTGATCCCTGATGCAGTCCCACCTCCACCTTGAACTCCTCTGTCACACCTACAGCACACCTCTCCACTGTCTTACAGTCCTCATATATGTCCTGCACCGCTCTAACATCCTTCTCTGCCACTCCAGACTTCCTCATACAATACCACAGTTCCTCTCTGGGTACCCTGTCATGAGCTTTCTCCAGATCTACAAAGACACAATGCAGCTCCCTCTGACCTTCTCTGTACTTCTCTATCAACATCCTCAAAGCAAATACTGCATCTGTAGTACTCTTTTTTGGCATGAAACCATACTGCTGCTCACAAATGCTCACTTCTGCCCTTAGTCTAGCTTCAACTACTCTTTCCCATAACTTCATTGTATGACTCATCAGCTTTATTCCTCTGTAGTTGCCACAACTCTGCACATCTCCCTTGTTCTTAAAAATGGGCACCAGCACACTTCTCCTCCATTCCTCAGGCATCTTCTCACTATCTAAGATCCTGTTGAACAACCCAGTCAGAAACTCTACTGCCACCTCTCCTAGATACTTCCATACCTCCACAGGTATATCATCAGGACCGAGTGTCTTTCCACTCTTCATCCTCTTCAATGCCCTCCTCACTTCATCCTTACTAATCTTTGCTACTTCCTGGTCCACAACAGTCACCTCTTCTACTCTTCGTTCTCTCTCATTTTGTTCATTCATCAACTCTTCAAAGTACTCTTTCCATCTTCCCATCACACTACTGGCACCTTTCAATACACTTCCATCCGTATCCTTAATCACCCTAACCTGCTGCACGTCCTTCCCATCTCTGTCTCTCTGCCTTGCCAACCTGTATAGATCAGTCTCTCCCTCCTTACTGTCCAACCTAGCATACAAGTCATCGTAAGCCCCTTGTTTGGCCATTGCCACCTCTACTTTCACCTTACGCTGCATCTCCCTGTACTCCTGTCTTCAGTCCTCTCAGTGTCCCACTTCTTCTTAGCTAACCTCTTTCCCTGTATACACTCCTGCACTTCCTCATTCCACCACCAAGTCTCCTTATCTACTTTCCTTCCAGATGACACACCAAGTACTCTGCTACCTGTCTCCCTGATCACATTAGCTGTAGTTGTCCAGTCATCTGGAAGCACCTCCTGACCACCCAGAGCCTGTCTCAACTCCTTCCTAAAAGTCATGCAACACTCTTCCTTTTTCAGCTTCCACCATTTCGTCCTCTGCTCTGCCTTTGCCCTCTTCATCTTCCTCAGCACCAGAGTCATCCTACACAGCACCATCCTATGCTGTCTGGCTACACTCTCACCTACCACTACTTTGCAGTCACTGATCTCCTTCAGATTACCCCGTCTACACAAGATATAGTCTACCTGTGTGCCCCTACCTCCACACTTATAGGTCACCCTATGTTCCTGCCTCTCCTGGAAGAAAGTATTCACTACAGCCATTTCCATCCTTTTTGCAAAGTCAACCACCATCTGTCCTTCTGTGTTCCTCTCCTGGATACCAAACCTGCCCATCACCTCCTCATCATCTCTGTTTCCTGCACCAACATGTCCATTGAAGTCTGCACCAATGACAACTCTCTCACTTCTAGGGATGCTCTGCATCACTTCATCAAGGTCCAACCAGAATTTCTCCTTCTCCTCCAGCTCACATCCTACCTGTGGAGCATACCCACTAACAACATTGAACATCACACCTTCGATTTCTAGCTTCAGACTCATCACTCTATCTGACACTCTTTTTGCCTCCAGGACATTCCTAACAAACTCCTCCTTCAAGATAACTCCGACTCCATTTCTCTTCCTATCTACACCATGATAGAACAACTTGAACCCTGCTCCCAAACTTCTAGCCTTGCTACCTTTCCACCTGGTCTCCTGGACACACAGTATGTCTACCTTCCTTCTCTGCATCATGTCAACCAACTCTCTACCTTTTCCTGTCATAGTTCCAACATTCAAAGTCCCTACACGCAGTCCTAGACTCTTTGCGTTCCTCTTCTCTCTCTTCCTACGAACACACCTTCCTCCTCTCCTTCGACGAACAGTAGTCCAATTTCCACCGGCACCCTGTAGGTGAACAGCACCGATGGCGGTCGTTGTTAACCCGGGCCTTGACCGATCCGGTATGGAAGTCATAGATTCGATTCGCATGTTTGATTTGGCAAAAGTTTTACGTCGGATGCCCTTCCTGACACAACCCTCTGTATTTATCCGGGCTTGGGACCAGCACAATAAGACACTGGCTTGTGCCCCCTTGCGGCTACATTATTATTATTATGATTATGATTATCATATGTTATTAGTAGTAGTAGTGGTATTACTTGTATCATTATTATTATTATAATATGATACAGCTCCTCACTCTGAGTGTACATGTTGTTATATGTCATTGTTGGTAGTAGTAGTAGTAGTAGTGGTAGTATTATTAGTATTATATAATACATCTTCTCACTCTAAGTGTACATGTTGTTATATATTTTTATTAGTAGTATTATTAGTAGTGGTATTATTGTTATTATTATTATTATTATAAGATTCTGGACTCACCTGGTGTAGTAATTTACCTCTGTGTAATAATTTGTAATAATAATTTTTAATACATATTTTTTTATTCATACTTTTATATATTTATATTTTACTTTGTGTTTGAAGTTTATTCTTATTCTTATCCTTATTCTTTTGGAGCTGTGTGTAACAAAAAGCAATTTCCAGGCCCAGAATCAGATAACTAGACCACAGCACTCAGCCCTCCTCTCACCAGGTCTGATCCCTTCAGAAATCAGAACAGTGAATAGTGATGTCAGGCAGAAATCACAGCTATTTCTGAGTTGCAAGTCACAAAATAAACTTGTCCACCTGAGTTGCAGCGTTGATAGATTGTAGGTTTTCTTTCTAGAGTTGTGAAATATGTAAAATTTGTGAACTTTCAGTCTAAAGTTGTCACTGGAGTTCTGTTGGCTGAGCCTAAAAGACAGTTTAGGGCTGATATAAAATCTCATTCAACAAAACTGTTCTTTTTGATTTCTGTGAGTTCTGCAGTGAACTTTTTACGTCAGGATGCTCTGTGTGCTCTGACTTCTGTTTAGATTGGCCACATTTTAAACAATACCAAATAGCTAAGCAACTGGCATACAAATAAATCAGAATGTAAGAATTATTAGTATATGATTATATTATCATTAGTAACATTAGTAACGAACCATAGAAATCAAATACCTTCACTGTGTGATAAAGTTGCAATGTTTTTAATTTCACAAACTTTTTAAAAGCATGTCTGATTTTTGACAACTTGAGACCATATATCATTGGATTTACAAGAGGTTGGATGACCAGTGCATACATTGACAAAACAGCACGCAGCTCAAGTGGAATAAAAGTCATGTCAAATCTTTGAGTGATCATGTTATAAAAACAGGCTGAGACAAAGCTGATGAGTGAAACTAAATGTGGAGTGCAGGTATCAAAAGCTTTCATCTTGGTCTCCTCTGAAGCTTTTAAACACACAGCCAAAATATTAACGTAAGAGAAGAAAATGAAGCTGAGAGGAGCAGCAACAGTGACAATAAGGCCAAAAACTATATCATTAACATACGACACAGTTCTATCTGGTGAACAAGACAGTTCAAGTACTAGATGGTTCTGACATAAAACATCATTGATAATCCTCCCACAAAACTTCAAACGAAAAGTGAACGACAGTAAAACTCCAAATTCTACAAAAGAAACTATCCAAATAACAAGAATGACCTTTTGTACTTTTGTTTTGGACATCATGACATTGTAATGTAAAGGTTTACAAATACATACATATCTGTCATAAGCCATTATTGTCAAAGTGCCAAATTCAACAGTTACATATGTTTGAATATTAAATATCTGAATGAAGCAGTAAAATGTGGAAATTTCATGAGTCTCTGATAAAAAATGTACCATGAAGCAGGGCAATATGGACGTGCTGCCATATATTTCATTCACAAACAAACAACACAGGAAGAGATACATGGGCTCATGCAGATTTCTGTCAACATATATAATGACAATAAGAACAGTGTTGGAAAATATAACTAATATGTATAATAGCATTGCCAGGAAAAAGAACAGATATTTAATGTTTCCTAAGTTACCGTACTGAGCCAAGACAAATGACACAATCTGTGTGGAGTTCTCCATGATCCCAGTAACAGATAAAAACATATGACTGCAAATTTAGAAAGAAATGCAGTGTTTCAACCCATGTGCTTCACAAGAATAGAGTGGAGAAAAAATGCAGTTATAGCACATTGACACAATAAAGTCTGCTCTTGTACTATTAGACATTTTTAGTAGAGGTTCTTCTATATGAAAACATTGTATAAGAGCCTGTTTAAAAGCATGAGCAATATAAGACCTTGAATAGCTGTGATGAATGTGTCTGACAGCCAGCAGTGAGGTAAGACTCTGCATGTGCTCCTCCCTTCCCAACTGAGACAAACAGAAGCTGCTGCTGAGCTTTATACTTATTTTTCAGCATGTAAACACATGACTAGCACACCAAGGAGTTAATTAGACTTTAGACTTTTCTTTATTTGATCCCCCATAGGGGGAAATTTTCATGTTACAGCAGCAACAATTGAACAGGGAGAGTGAAAAGAAGCAATAGTAGAAGAAAAAATAGCAATAGCAAAATAAATATAAATATATGGCTGTGATGAAATAAATATTTACACTATGGGATATTTACACTTGGTTCGGAAATGTACAGGTATGGACAGGAATGAAGGAATGAAGGAATGGAATGACATGGATAGAAAAACAGTATATTAACATCAGCCAGTGATGCTGGTGTTATAGAGTCTGATGGCTGATGGAGAAATGACCTGCGGTAGCGTTCCTTCTTGCAGGGTGGGGGCCTCAGCCTGCTGCTGAAGGAGCTGCTGAGGGCCCCCACAGTCCTGTGCAGGGGGTGAGAGGGGTTGTCCATGATGGACTTGAGTTTTGTTAATGTCCTCCTCTCACACACCTCCTCTATGGAGTCCAGGGAGCAGTCCAGGACAGAAGCGGCCCTCCTGACCAGTCTGTTCAGTCTCTTTCTGTCCCTCTCCGTGCTCCCTCCTCCCCAGCAGACCGCTGCATAGAGGACTGCAGACGCCACCACAGAGTCATAGAAAGTCCTGAGCAGAGTCCTGCACACTCCAAAGGACCTCAGTCTCCTCAGCAGGTGGAGACGACTTTGGCCCTTCTTGTACAGGACGTCTGTGTTGTGAGACCAGTCCAGTTTGTTGTTGAGGTGAACACCAGGTATTTGAGGGTCTCCACCCTCTCAGTGTCCAGTCCCTGGATGTTCACCGGTGCAGTCTGGGATGTCTTCCTGCGGAAGTCAATCACCATCTCCTTTGTCTTGCTGGTGTTGAGCTGAAGATGGTTTAGCTCACACCAGTCAACGAAGCTGGAGACGACCTCCCGGTACTCCTGTTCGTCCCCCTCTGACACACCCTACGATGGCTGTGTCATCGGAGAACTTCTGGAGGTGACAGCTCCCAGAGTTGTAGCTGAAGTCCGAGGTGTACAGGGTGAAGAGGAAGGGGGAGAGTACTGTCCCCTGTGGGGTCCCTGTGCTGCAGACCACCATGTCAGACACACATTCCTGGAGCCTCACGTACTGCGGTCTGTTGGTGAGATAGTCTGTTGTCCATGCAGCCAGGTGACAGTCCACTCCTGCTCTTTCCAGCTTCACCCTGAGCAGTGACGGCTGGATGGTGTTGAAGGCACTGGAGAAGTCAAAGAACATGACCCTCACAGTGCTGGTGGTGTTCTCCAGGTGAGTCAGGGATCTGTGAAGCAGGTAGATGACTGCATCATCCACTCCAGTGCTCGGTTGGTAGGCAAACTGCAGTGGATCCAGATGTGGGCTCACCAGGGGGCGGAGGTTTTTGAGGATGATCCTCTCCATGGTCTTCATCAGGTGAGAAGTGAGGGCCACAGGTCTGAAGTGGTGGGGCTCCCTGGGGTGCGTTGTCTTTGGGACCGGAACCACGCAGGAAGTCTTCCACAGAGCTGGTACCCTCTCCAGACTCAGGCTCAGGTTGAAGATGTGCAGGAGCACCTGACAGAGCTGGTCTGCACAGTCCTTCAACAGTCTGGAGCTGATGCCATCAGGACCTGCGGCCTTCCTCGCCTTGGTCTTCCTCAGCTCACTTCTCACCTGATCAGCTGTTATCTCCAGACTGCCCTTGCATTGTTAATCTGCAAGTGGCTCTCCATCTTGGTCCTGTATCTGGCCTTGCACTCCCAGATCTTCTTCTTCAGCTCCTTCTGCACCCTCCTCAGCTCCTCCTTGTCCCCAGATCTGAAGACCCTCTTCTTCTCCTTCAGCAGGGCCTTCAGTTCTGAGGTCACCCAGGGTTTGTTGTTGGAGAAGCACCGTACTTTCCTGGTGGGTACGGTGTTCTCCACACAGAAGTTAATATAGTCTGTGATGCAGTGGAATAGTCTGTGATGCAGTGGATAGTCTGTGATGCAGTGGATAGTCTGTGATGCAGTGGAGATGAGGCTGATTTTTGCATTGACTAGCACAGTGTTTAGATGTAGAAAGTACACATTCTGTGTGTTGGCCACATGTTTCTTGTCCTCTGAACAAAGTGCTCACTCTCTGAACTCAGTTTGCAGAGTCCCTAAGTTTCATACCTATGTGGTAAAAGCACCCCTGGACCAAGATTTTTCAAGCGGCAGTGATGGATATACTGGAAGGACTGGGTGCTACAGTATACATTGATGATGTTTTCATTGCGGACGATGACGAAGAAGAGCATCTGGAAAGACTGCAAAAGGTGATCTCACTCACTGAAGCAGGCCTAAAATTCAACCTGAAGAAAGGACAGTTTGGACAGTTTTCTGTAAACTATCTGGGATTCCAGGTAGCAACAGACCTGGGACTCGCCGATGGCTATCGAGAGAAACTGGAGCAGATAACACCACCAGCAACTCTGAATGAAATACAGAAGATTTTAGGTCTTTGTAACTACGTGAGAGACCATGTGCCAAACTACCAAAAATACGCAAAACCTCTGTACGCTAAGTTGAGAAAGGTGCCACCAAGTACAGATGGAAACACAAAAAGCGAATGGACATGGACCGCCAAAGATCAGGAGAACCTGGAAAACCTCAAGAAGGTAATAAAAGGAGCAGCAAGATTGGAACTCAGGAGCCTCACCACCAGGCTCGTAGCGGAGGTAACTTGTGTTACGAGTGTGTAACGAAGGAGGGGGCCTTGAGGCCCTATGGAGTTGCACCTTGTCCAGCGTGGAAAAGAAATTCCCCATGCAAGAGAAAGAGCTGGCAATTCTAGCCAGGGACTGGAGCAGCCTGAAAGACCTAGCACAAGGTCAAAACATCAAAGTCATCACCCAGAGTCAAGTTCATCGGTTCCTGCAGAAAGAAACCATTGAGGGCACCGAAGATGGGATGACAGCTTACTAGACCCAGAACTCGAGCTAGGACCAGCACAAAAAGGAGGACAGAAACCACCAAAAACCGGACAAGACAAAGAAGAACCCTACGAGTGGATACTGTATACAGACGGGTGAAAGAAAGGCCAAGATAATACAGCCTACTGGGGTTTCATTCTTAAAGACAATGCTAAGGAGAGACACCGACAACGCGGCAGAGTACCAGGCAGTGCACAAACAGGAGAAGTAACAGCAGTTCTAAAAGCTCAGGAAACGTAAGATAAAAAGAGCAAAAATTGTCACTGACAGTTTCTACTGTGCCCAAGCCCTAAAAGAGGACTTGGACATATGGGAAGAAAACAACTTAGTAGGGGCTAAAGGAAAACCAGTAGCTCATCAAAATTTGTGAAAAATAGCCGAGTTGAGGCTAACATTAGACCTGAACGTCATTCATCAGAAGGCTCATGGAAAAGAAGGAGCGCATTGGCGGGTAACGTCAGACTAGCCACTGTCCATGGGGTGGTTGTCCTAAGAAGAACCACATCGAGCCTCTGGGCAGGCAGAGGGCTCAGGAAGTTGGCGTGTGCGGAACAAGGATTCCTGTCGGAGGAGAAGGAGTTGTTGGAGTGGAAAGAAGTGAAGAATTCATGCGTGGTGTGTGGAGACACATCAGAGCTGTCGGCCCAATGGGAAGGACCCGGGAGCGCCAAGCCCGTGGCGCACAAGGGAGCAAAGTACGAGTTCCGAGGTATGGTCTATCAGCCAGTCAAGGTGATGGACGCCTATGTTTGTGGGATATGTCACATAACTCAGCTACCCAGAGTAACCATCCTGACCCAATGGGACCTGCGAGGAACGCAAATGGAAGCAACGGAGTGTACCTGCCAGTGGGATGGAGACTACCTCCACCCATGTGACAACTGTGACGGTCTCCAGAGATTCCGGAGAGTGTTACTAGCAGGCTATGCAAGGGGATGGACTCCCTTAAATGATCAACGGGGAGAAGCATATGGGAATGTGCTCACACCATGTGCTTCTACTGACTACAGACCCAGTACCACCCCGGTGCAGGACCATCAGCACCCCCACTGTATCCAATATTGGAAGAAGCAACGGGAAGAGTGGCTCCCCAGAGCCACCTGGGGGAAGCAATTCACTCCTGCTGGCCATGCGACGCGAGTCAGGGATAAGTACTGAGCCCACCGTTTGCCACCACCCAAACCCCACGGGTACTAAGGGTATTCAGGGATCCTGCCGAACCAGGCTACACCACTAGGCTGGAGGACCTGCCTAATGACACAAGAGAGTGTGCCCGCAGAGACACATTGGGATGGACCATGGGAGCTGACAACCTGGGGAAAATTGATAGGAGAAGTGATAAAAGATCCAAATCTTCCCTTGGAAGATATGCCAGAAGTTCCTATGGAAGAGGGGCTTTGAAGAACCAATTTGTATTGCTGTACAACAGGCCTGGATGCATGGGGACACACCGGAGCCAAGGCAAAGAGCAAGAGGAAGAAGTATTACGTAACGCCTGAGGGATGGTGCAGAGGTGGAGTCATGCAGATCCCAGGAGGAGCGGCTAAAAGAGCAGACACCCCTGTAAGGCCGGATCAAACAGTGAAAGTAGAGATAGTGGTATGTATGGTAGTGGTACCGTACAGAGGAATCTACTCAGTTGGAACTGAGATCAACGTTGAGAAAGAGGCACCAAAGCCTGAGGAGCCAAAGTCCAAAGGGGGAAAAACCAAAAAGGCTGTGGCTGTGTCGAGCACTATCACTAGGCTGGGGATCAAAGAAAGAACCTAAGCTGGACGTGGACGTGAAAATTCTGGGGTTACTATACACTGACCTGCAATCGAGCCAGAACCTGGACCCCTGCAAGGGTAAGGACCAGAACTACGACTACTACCACCCCAACGAAAGGTAACACAACAGCCAATAGAGGGACCGGTAGTACCCCTACACCAGCACCAGGCACGGCCTCACCAGGACCTGTAACACCGAAACCAGGTACCCATGCACCAGCACCACCACCAACACCAGAGCTGGCATCAACCCTACAGAGGCTAGAACCACAAAGTAAATCCGGACAGAGCATACGACAACAACAGCTTTACAACATAACAGTAAAATGTGTAAAGCAGCAAATAACCAACTTGTCAAGGTGTCACTGGAACCTTGCTAGAGAATGCAAAATCCAGAACTACATGGTCTTGGCCAGAGCAACCAGACCTAAGTTCTTTATCCAAAAAGGACAATATGGAACTGAAGAGGCTTCAAAATATGAGAGATGGCTTAATGAATCTCTGCCATGGATTTGGAAACAACCACTGTACCATTTTATTGGGATACCTTTGGACTGGAGAAGGGCTACAAGGAACCTATCGGACTGACATGTATGTTCAAAAGGTACCAAAGCCCGATGAACTAATGTCAGTCCCCAAAGATCAATTCCGACAAATCGATGCCTGTGTAGCACAGAGGATCCATAGAGACCTCAATGGAACAGCATATGTCAACGATGGAAAGTCCCCAAGATGTGCAATAACACAAACCGGAGAGAGCTGGGGAAATTGGATCTACAATTGTAAACATATCTGAAACAGCCAAACGGTGAAGACGGTGTTAAGCGCCGTGGCCATATGGTGCGTAGCCTGGGGAGTGATCTCGGTGCTGTACTGGACAGGCCAAGTGGACCAGATAACCGTGGTGATGTGATTCATGACTTATGCAGCATGCTTCCCGCGACCCAGGAGAGAAGGCGAACAAGGGATGACACCACCACCGATTCCCCTGAGGTCGCCTTGGCTCAACCTGCTGGCACAGAGATGCACTGAAGGGAACGCTCCGAACGGAGAAGGGTGACCCAGCAGTGTTTAAAAGAAACCCTATCTTACGGGTTTCTGCTTGCTTGCTGAAACGCTGAAAAATGAAACAAATACAAGTAATCATGAAAACCTGTATTATTGCTTTGATAGGAACAACTAAGCTGTGTGTGCTGTGGCATCAGTCTGAAAGAAGCAGAACTGTTGTGGGACGAGGTCTCACTACGCTGGTGTTCAACATGTTTTGCCACCCACCACCTAATCTACACAGCAACAGGCTTGTTGCTTAGCAAGTCACTACACAGCATTCCAACAATCTCATCACAAGCCATCCTGGACTTGGAGCACGGGGCCAGAACGATTTGGCGGTCCACCGCTACCAGGGGAAGATCGTGGCTGACTGAGGGGACGTTTGAAGACTACACCCCCTGTGCTACCTACACCAAGCTCTGGCAGCACTCTGATGGGCAGAGAACGTCATCAATGCATCTGACCCAGGGCAGGTATGTGGCGATTGGACCCAGCCTGCCTCCAGTCTGAGGGTTCGGCGCTTCTTCAAGTAGATGCGCTACGGCAGAGTCCAGAAATGTATGAGTTCAAGCCCAAGTGCTATCCTGGTACTGGGACGACACAATGGAGCAGCTGATCGAGTCGGGAGGTTTCACCGAGGCAGACATTGCAGTTGTAAGGACCCCAGAACGGCCAAGGTCAGCTACTAACACCCCTCCATCACCAGTACTGCAGCCCTTCACTCTACTTCATCCAGACGACTCCAGAGTTACCTCGACGGAGGCAACAGAAGATCCACCCGCGGGCGGCGACACAAAATCCACTGTGACGACTCCCTGCCCTGCTGAGGACGACTCTCCGTGGCAAGATGGGCTGGGAACTATCGACTCCTGGGAGCTATCATCAGTGCTCGGTTCCAAGGTTGAGGTATTGTCAACAAGGGAGGAGGATGAGCTCGTTATAGATTTGGATTAGGAGGAGCTCTGAGTTCCCAGAGTTAAGGGACCTCGGGAGCAGCAGGGGATATCAAGGAGGGGGTGTCAAGTAAGGGTGAATCCCCTCACTGCACAGAACTGTTCTTGAGGCCTTTAGGCCTCTGTGGACTGAGTGATTCATGATGCAACAGATGTTTTATATGATTGACAAACTGATTCTTCCTGGGTAGGGAGATTTTGGGGAACTCCACACCCTAGTTCCTCTTATTTATAATATTAAAGAGTTTGGTCTAGACCTGCTCTTTATGTAAAGCATCTTGAGATAATTAAAAAAATCAGCCGCTAAGTTGCACAAAGCCTCATCTACATGAATGTTACAATCACCAACCATAATATCAATGTCCAGCATAATAATAGAAAATAAACAAACATGAAAATCAGGAGGGTCAGTGAATCAAAACACAACAAACTGGATTTGACGGCACAAACGTTGTTATCTGCAGTTCAAACGATGAGAAAACTCGCTGTTCTCACTCACTGTTTGATTTGGGAATCGACTCTCAAAACTCCAGAGAGCGCTGATGAAAGAACATTCTGGCAGGCACAGTTCAATAAGGGGGACATATTCCATACTCCTACGCCAAGTCTGTGTCAGAAACTCAAATTCTCTGGCGCTCTGGTGCCTCAACTGGTGGAGCGTGTGCCTTAATGTCATGAGGCCAATCTCAGAATGAACTCTATGAACCTCTGCCATGGTTGTGTGCGCTACATGATTGTGGCTGTTTCTATGATGCCGGACTGCCCCGAATGTACATTAACTGAAATAAAAAAGTTTTGCCAGGGAACACAAAACACATTTCATGTGAAGGCCAAAGTAGTCTTCAAAAAAGAAATCTTTTCGTGACCCTTATGCGGCTCAGTTTATGTCACCTGACCAATCTAACATGCTGTAATATCAGGCCCAGAATCAGATAACTAGACCACAGCACTCAGCCCTCCTCTCACCAGGTCTGATCCCTTCAGAAATCAGAACAGTGAATAGTGATGTCAGGCAGAAATCACAGCTATTTCTGTGTTGCAATCACAAAATAAAATCCACCTGAGCTGCAGCGTTGATAGATTGTAGGTTTTCTTTCTAAAGTTGTGAAATATGAAAAATTTGTGAACTTTCATTCTATAGTTTTTAATGGAGTTCTGTTGGCTGAGCCTAAAAGACAGTTTAGGGCTGATATAAAATCTCAGTAGACTGAGCTGTTTTTGATTTCTTGTGTTTTCCAGTTAGGTTTTCAGACATGGATACTCTGTGTGCTCTGATTTCTGCAGGTTTATATTTGATGAAAAATTGTTTCAAGCTGCTCAGTTATTTTGGTGAAATCTTATATGTAGTTTTGGCCAGTTTGATCTGATCTGTTGTCTTTGTTCTCTCTGGGCAATGTTCCAACTTTGGCTAAACCGGTGCCGGCTCTGCATCAGGCACTGCTCCATTTCCATCACACAGTAGCAATTTTTCACTCAGTTCCCCTGTCCTCTCTAGAGAGGGCTGGACAGCTGCAGTAACTCTGACCAATGAGCAAAAACAAATGGTTTACCACTCAGACTCTGCCCCTCTTACTCCCATGAACAATCTACACCTCCTCCTAATTTGCAATTCTGCCTCCTTTGCAGTTTATTGTGGGATTGGCTAAAAAACAATGTATGCTTTGTAACTTTAGGTCCTCCACATGAAGTGACTTTGAAAACAAATGTAGTTTTGCTACTCATTACACAAGACCATCCACCTCAGGGACAGTTAGAGGCATTAAATACACACACAAAAACACCTTAAAGCTTTCCAAGAAATACACAAAGATAGCATGAATAAATCCAAGATTAACCAATCTAACATTAACTACTAAATGCTTGTTGAAAATATCCTGCACATCTACATATGGTGAATAACCAAACTGTGTATTATTTACATTATCTATTAACATTAGAACAAACCATAGAAATCAAATACCTTCACTGTGTGATAAAGTTTCAATGTTTTTAATGTTACAAACTTTTTAAAAGCATGTCTGATTTTTGACAACTTGAGACCATATATCATTGGATTTACAAGAGGGTGAATGACCAGTGCATACATTGACAAAACAGCACGCAGCTCAAGTGGAATAAAAGTTATGTCAAATCTTTGACTGATTATGTTATAAAAAACGGCAAAGACAAAGCTGATGAGTGAAACTAAATGTGGAGTGCAGGTATCAAAAGCTTTCATCTTGGTCTCCTCTGAAGCTTTTAAACACACAGCCAAAATATTAATGTAAGAGAAGAAAATGAAGCTGAGAGGAGCAGCAACAGTGAAAATAAGGCCAAAAACTAAATCATTAACATACGACACAGTTCTATCTGGTGAACAAGACAGTTCAAGTACTGCATGGTTCTGACATAAAACATCATTGATAATCCTCCCAAAAAAATTCAAACGAAAAGTGAACGACAGTAAAACTCCAACTTCTACAAAAGAAACTATCCAAATAACAAGAATGACCTTTTCTACTTTTCTTTTTGTTATTATGACATTGTAATGTAAAGGCTTACAAATACATACATATCTGTCATAAGCCATTATTGTCAAAGTACCAAATTCAACAGCTACATATGTTTGAATATTAAATATCTGAATGAAGCAGTAAAATGTGGAAATTTCATGAGTCTCTGATAAAGAATGTACCATAATGCAGGGCAATGCAGACGTGCTGCCGTACATTTCATTCACAAACAAACTACACAGGAAGAGATACATGGGCTCATGCAGATTTCTGTCAACATATATAATGACAATAAGAACAGTGTTGGAAAATATAACTAATATGTATAATAGCATTGCCAGGAAAAAATACAGATATTTAATGTTTCCTAAGTTACCGTACAGAGCCAAGACAAATGACACAATCTGTGTGGAGTTCTCCATGATCCCAGTAACAGATAAAAACATATGACTGCAAATTCAGAAAGAAATGCAGTGTTTCAACCCATGTGCTTCACAAGAATAGAGAAGAGAAAAAATGCAGTTATAGCACATTGACACAATAAAGTCTGCTCTTGTACTATTAGACATTTTTAGTAGAGGTTCTTCTATATGAAAACATTGTATAAGAGCCTGTTTAAAAGCATGAGCAATATAAGACCTTGAATAGCTGTGATGAATGTGTCTGACAGCCAGCAGTGAGGTAAGACTCTACATGTGCTCCTCCCTTCCCAACTGAGACAAACACAAGCTGCTGCTGAGCTTTATACTTATTTTTCAGCATGTAAACACATGACTAGCACACCAAGGAGTTAAGATGAGGCTGATTTTTGCATTGACTAGCACAGTGTTTAGATGTAGAAAGTACACATTCTGTGTGTTGGCCACATGTTTCTTGTCCTCTGAACAAAGTGCTCACTCTCTGAACTCAGTTTGCAGAGTCCCTAAGTTTCATACCTATGTGGTAAAAGCACCCCTGGACCAAGCTTTTCGGTCACCAGAGGTCAATGTGTGGCACATGACCCCCACAACTTCAGGTTAATATCAGCAGAGTTCCCCCCCCCTTGGCTCCTCTTCTTTCCTGGCCCCTGCAGGGGGTCCAGCTCCAGCCTTAGTGTGGCCTGTACCAAGCACACTACCTTTTCTTGGCAGTGACAAGTTTACTCAGCACCAGCAGGTATGACCCAAAGTCTGCCAGCTGATCTTACAAGCAAACACAAGCACACAAGCAGTTAGCACCAAGTGGCTAGCTAGCAAGGAACAAAGGAGCGACAGGATTCCTCCACCTGCGACCAGGACAGCAAGGACAAAGAACCACAAACCTTCTTCCAGCCTGACTCACCAACACATTTGCCAGTTAAGAAAGCAGCACACTGAAGGACCTCTCTTTCTTCCCTTTTAAGGACTGGCAACAAACTCTAACTGGGCATATACATAGCAAAGCACAACTATTGGTGATCAATATGGTTATTTGGTTGTGATTATTAAGTTAATTATTAATAATAATACCAAATAATAATTGCCAGATAATTTAGTTTACTAAATGAAATTGAACCAGTTAGATTACAATCTTTTTCTTAATTTCACAAATTGATGTCCATATCACGGTGGACTTTACAGTAAGTCCAATTAATCAATCTAATCATTAATCAGCTCTGGTAATTATTAATTAGTTGTGATAGCCAAATTGCCCCAGAAACGGTGCAAAACCTTGGTATATTTTGATGGCCGTGTCAGGCAGAGTGCTGCCAACAACATACTCTGGTGCCCCGTGTGAGGCAGTATACTGTTGGCAATTATTCATTAATGTATAATAGTAATTTTCAGCATAATTTTGATCAACACTATTTTTCAATAAAACTTAAAAATGAGCAAAAGTCCTCATGTTAATCACTAGTCTACCACAGAAGTACATGTCCCATATTTTGATGCCCGTGTCAAGCAGAATACTGTTGACGACAGTAAATAAGTACGTTAAGATTATTTAATATAGCACCTTTCACACAACAAAGTCATAAAGTACCTAACAAGAGTAAACATACTTAAAATAAGACATCAGACAATAGTAGTTAAAGATAATACAAAAACAAAATGAGACAAAAGAATCAATGATCAACCACAAGCAACAACAGATCTAAAAACACACCAAATCACCAACACTAGACAGCAGAAACAGAGACCTTGGAGGCTATGCTATCTGAAGCTACGATAAGGATGGGTTGTATCTGCATTTTAGTGTTAAATATAGTTTGCCATCCAGTTCTTCTCAAAACAACTAGTCAGTCTCATTAGGTTTAAAGGACAAACACAGCTGAACATCATCAGCATAACAATGATAAGAAATATTCTTAAAGTTTGCTGGTAATACCCCCTAAGGGAAGCATGTACAAGGAAAATATTATGGGGCCCAGAACAGAACCTTGAGGTACACCACAGGACAAAGCAGCTGATTTAGATGTGTAGAGACGAAGCGACACAGATAAACCCCCACCCACTGCCTAAGCCTTTCAGTCAGGACACTGTGATTGATAGTATTAAAGGTCCAGCAACATCAAAACAGTGCATTCACCCACATCAGACAACATCATTAGACTGCCCACCAGATCAATCAGGTCTGGCAGGAAAATTTGAGAATAATATTACAAAATTCATTCAGTGTCATTAAAAAAATCAGCCGCTAAGTTGCACAAAGCCTCATCTACATGAATGTTACAATCACCAACCATAATATCAATGTCCAGCATAATAATAGAAAATAAACAAACATGAAAATCAGGAGGGTCAGTGAATCAAAACACAACAAACTGGATTTGACGGCACAAACGTCGTTATCTGCAGTTCAAACGATGAGAAAACTCGCTGTTCTCGCTCTATGTTTGATTTGGGAATCGACTCTCAAAACCCCATAGAGCGCTGATGAAAGAACATTCTGGCAGGCACAGTTCAATAAGGGGGACATATTCCATACTCCTACGCCAAGTCTGTGTCAGAAACTCAAATTCTCTGGCGCTCTGGTGCCTCAACTGGTGGAGCGTGTGCCTTAATGTCGTGAGGCCAATCTCAGAATGAACTCTATAAACCTCTGCCATGGTTGTGTGCTACATGATTGTGGCTGTTTCTATGATGCCGGACTGCCCCGAATGTACATTAACTGAAATAAAAAAGTTTTGCCAGGGAACACAAAACACATTTCATGTGAAGGCCAAAGTAGTCATCAAAAAAGAAATCTTTCCGTGACCCTTATGCGGCTCAGTTTATGTCACCTGACCAATCTAACATGCTGTAATATCAGGCCCAGAATCAGATAACTAGACCACAGCACTCAGCCCTCCTCTCACCAGGTCTGATCCCTTCAGAAATCAGAACAGTGAATAGTGATGTCAGGCAGAAATAACAACTGTTTCTGTGTTGCAATCACAAAATAAAATCCACCTGAGTTGCAGCGTTGATAGATTGTAGGTTTTCTTTCTAGAGTTGTGAAATATGAAAAATTTGTGAACTTTCATTCTATAGTTTTAAATGGAGTTCTGTTGGCTGAGCCTAAAAGACAGTTTAGGGCTGATATAAAATCTCAGTAGACTGAGCTGTTTTTGATTTCTTGTGTTTTCCAGTTAGGTTTTCAGACACGGATACTCTGTGTGCTCTGATTTCTGCAGGTTTATATTTGATGAAAAATTGTTTCAAGCTGCTCAGTTATTTTGGTGAAATCTTCATATGTAGTTTTGGCCAGTTTGATCTGATCTGTTGTCTTTGTTCTCTCTGGGCAATGTTCCAACTTTGGCTAAACCGGTGCCGGCTCTGCATCAGGCACTGCTCCATTTCCATCACACAGTAGCAATTTTTCACTCAGTTCCCCTGTCCTCTCTAGAGAGGGCTGGACAGCTGCAGTAACTCTGACCAATGAGCAAAAACAAATGGTTTACCACACAGACTCTGCCCCTCTTACTCCCATGAACAATCTACACCTCCTCCTAATTTGCAATTCTGCCTCCTTTGCAGTTTATTGTGGGGTTGGCTAAAAAACAATGTATGCTTTGTAACTTTAGGTCCTCCACATGAAGTGACTTTGAAAACAAATGTAGTTTTGCTACTCATTACACAAGACCATCCACCTCAGGGACAGTTAGAGGCATTAAATACACACACAAAAACACCTTAAAGCTTTCCAAGAAATACACAAAGATAGCACAAATAAATCCAAGATTAACCAATCTAACATTAACTACTAAATGCTGAAAATGTTGAAAATATCCTGCACATCTACATATGGTGGATAACTAAACTGTTTATTATTTACATTATCTATTAACATTAGTAGCTGTGTGATAAAGTTTCAATGTTTTTAATGTTACAAACTTTTTAAAAGCATGTCTGATTTTTGACAACTTGAGACCATAAATCATTGGATTTACAAGAGGTTGGATGACCAGGTCATACATTGACAAAACAGCACGCACCTCAAGTGGAATAAAAGTCATGTCAAATCTTTGAGTGATCATGTTATAAAAACAGGCTGAGACAAAGCTGATGAGTGAAACTAAATGTGGAGTGCAGGTATCAAAAGCTTTCATCCTGGTCTCCTCTGAAGCTTTTAAACACACAGCCAAAATATTAACGTAAGAGAAGAAAATGAAGCTGAGAGGAGCAGCAACAGTGAAAATAAGGCCAAAAACTATATCATTAACATACGACACAGTTCTATCTGGTGAACAAGACAGTTCAAGTACTGCATGGTTCTGACATAAAACATCATTGATAATCCTCCCACAAAACTTCAAACGAAAAGTGAACGACAGTAAAACTCCAACTTCTACAAAAGAAACTATCCAAATAACAAGAATGACCTTTTCTACTTTTCCTTTTGTTATTATGACATTGTAATGTAAAGGCTTACAAATACATACATATCTGTCATAAGCCATTATTGTCAAAGTACCAAATTCAACAGCTACATATGTTTGAATATTAAATATCTGAATGAAGCAGTAAAATGTGGAAATTTCATGAGTCTCTGATAAAGAATGTACCATAATGCAGGGCAATGCAGACGTGCTGCCGTACATTTCATTCACAAACAAACTACACAGGAAGAGATACATGGGCTCATGCAGATTTCTGTCAACATATATAATGACAATAAGAACAGTGTTGGAAAATAGAACTAATATGTATAATAGCATTGCCAGGAAAAAATACAGGTTCTTAATGTTTCCTAAGTTACCGTACTGAGCCAAGACAAATGACACAATCTGTGTGGAGTTCTCCATGATCCCAGTAACAGATAAAAACATATGACTGCAAATTCAGAAAGAAATGCAGTGTTTCAACCCATGTGCTTCACAAGAATAAAGAGAAAAAATGCAGTTATAGCACATTGACACAATAAAGTCTGCTCTTGTACTATTAGACATTTTTAGTAGAGGTTCTTCTATATGAAAACATTGTATAAGAGCCTGTTTAAAAGCATGAGCAATATAAGACCTTGAATAGCTGTGATGAATGTGTCTGACAGCCAGCAGTGAGGTAAGACTCTGCATGTGCTCCTCCCTTCCCAACTGAGACAAACAGAAGCTGCTGCTGAGCTTTATACTTATTTTTCAGCATGTAAACACATGACTAGCACACCAAGGAGTTAATTAAGATGAGGCTGATTTTTGCATTGACTAGCACAGTGTTTAGATGTAGAAAGTACACATTCTTTGTGTTGGCCACATGTTTCTTGTCCTCTGAACAAAGTGCTCACTCTCTGAACTCAGTTTGCAGAGTCCCTAAGTTTCATACCTATGTGGTAAAAGCACCCCTGGACCAAGCTTTCCGGCCACCAGAGGTCAATGTGTGGCACATGACCCCCACAACTTCAGGTTA
This sequence comes from Pempheris klunzingeri, assembly GCF_042242105.1. Classification (NCBI taxonomy): domain Eukaryota; kingdom Metazoa; phylum Chordata; class Actinopteri; order Acropomatiformes; family Pempheridae; genus Pempheris; species Pempheris klunzingeri. Next base: position 26,623,261 of record NC_092021.1, read on the forward strand.
AAATAAGCAGAACACTATTTTTCAATAAAACTTAAAAATGAGCAAAAGTCCTCATGTTAATCACTAGTCTACCACAGAAGTACACGTCCCATATGTTGATGCCCGTATCAAGCAGAATACTGTTGACGACAGTAAATAAGTACGTTAAGATTATTTAATATAGCACCTTTCACACAACAAAGTCATAAAGTACCTAACGAGTAAAAATACTTAAAATAAGACATCAGACAATAATAGTTAAAGATAATACAAAAACAAAATGAGACAAAAGAATCAATGATCAACCGCAAGCAACAACAGATCTAAAAACACACCAAATCACCAACACTAGACAGCAGAAACAGAGACCTTGGAGGCTATGCTATCTGAAGCTACGATAAGGACGGGTCATATCTGCATTTTAGTGTTAAGTATAGTAACAGCTTAAGTAACAGCTCATCAGTCTCATTAGGTTTAAAGGACAAACACAGCTGAACATCATCAGCATAAGAATGATAAGAAATATTCTTAAAGTTTGTTGATAATACCCCTTAAGGGAAGCATGTACCTGAATACACAGTTTGCAAAGGTTAATTGTGGTTTAAGTTTCACTGTGATATGTTTGGAAGAGTTTGATCAATAAAGTTGAGAAGATAAACACTTTATTTATCAAGAATAAATCACGTTGTCACAGTCATTTCATGAGAAGAGGTAAAAAACATTTTATTCCAACTTTATGGGCAACAGTGTACAAGGAAAATATTATGGGGCTCAGAACAGAACCTTGAGGTACACCACAGGACAAAGCAGCTGATTTAGATTGTCAAGTAAGGGTGAATCCCCTCACTGCCCAGAACTGTTCTTGAGGCCTTTAGGCCTCTGTGGACTAAGTGATTCATGAAAACAGCGATGTATGATGTCTGAATCTATGATGAAGTGAGTAAAAGCAGAATACATGAAGTACACATAAAAAATTTGTTATTTTATAAAGGTACAAATTAAGAAGTTATTTACAAGAGTTTGAAATAATGAGAGTTTTACAAATGTTATGATTAAATAATCATGAAATGATTAAAAAGTTAATCTTGAAATAAGTAGGAAATGTACTGATGATTTATAATGGAAATGTATTAAGATTATAGTATGATTTGACAGTTAAGAGGTGAAATGAGGACAGAGTGTTATAATAGTGAATCACAAGATGTGTACGTAACATAAAAAGATGATTAAGCGTAATCAGCAACAGATGTTTTATATGATTGACAAACTGATGCTTCCTGGGTAGGGAGATTTTGGGGAACTCCACACCCTTGTTCCTCTTTTTATCAAGAACATGCGGGAAACACCTTGAAGTTGAGACCACACCTTGTAAGGACAACACCTTAGCGTACGGGACAAACTGCACGTAGGCAGTTGAAATTAACGTATAAAGAGGGCATAATAGAGGAAGCTCTTGGTCAGTTCTACGCGGATTCCTGACGCAAAGACCTTCGTTGGACTTCAGCGGACTCAGAAAACATCTATTCAAGAAGTGAGAATCGAGCAGCTTTAACAACACAGAAAAGGGACTTTTGTTAATTAATTTTAAGCTGTTTGCCTTACCCTGCTATATTTTGCAATAAAGTTAGAATACCTGCATTTAAAGAGAAAAAAAATGTGGACATTGAGCTTTTTGAATCTTCTTAGGATATAAAGTAAAGGTTAGACTGTTTAACATCAGTAGACTCAACTACCGTTAACGGGCGTGGCTGGTGCGTAGTATCCGGCACACAGGCTATTCTGCCGGGTGCTCCATCAGTGGAAGTAGGGCAGAAGTTCGGAAGAAGGTAGTGAGACAGAAACAGCTTAAAAAGCCAATAGTTGAGACACTAAGTTGGTTACTCCTGATATATACCCGTATAACGGAGAGCTGTTCGTCACCTTCCATGAGGATCTGACAGTTGGCGCCCAACGTGGGGCTCGACGGAGTAGGTCCAATGATGCTGCAGCGGAGCCCAGCAGAAGGAGCAGGAGGAGCTGCAACGACTTGCCGAGCCAGAAGGACCCCCCCGACGGAACGACCAACTGTCGGCACTGCAGAGACCAGTGACAGAGAGCGGTCGAAAGGACTTCGACCTGGGCGCTGGAGCACAGGAGAAGGGCAGAGAGATCCCTTTCTACGCCAGAGTGTACACAGACGGGGAGAAGTTGCTGTACAGAAAGGAGCAACCGATGGAGCCCAGCTCAAGAGGAGCTGCGCCAGAAGAGCGGTGCTGGATAGCCAAGATAGGTCATTGCTCATCCCTGGCCCAACAGCCTACGCGAGGCCTTGAGTAATGAGCGACTCAAACCTACAAGCTGCCTCTGAGCCGGCAGGCCGAGAGGGCCTTGGAGGACCCAAGAGGGGTCCACCAGCGGCGTCAGGAGGACCATGAGACAGAAGAGAAAGATGAGCTTAGAGAAGAGGCAGGCGTCCGAGTAACCCATAGAATAATATTCTATGGAGATGGGTTCCACACCTGGAATGGGCCGCTGCAAAGGTTCCTACTTGGGTGGAGCTACTCAGCCAAAAGAGGCAACATGGGAGAAATCCTAAAACAAGCCATGGAGGGACACCAGTACTACTGTGCCGACTTGGTGCAAAAAGGGTGTCGATTGATTGTGCTCAAAAGTCCCACACAAGTGAAGACCAAAGAAGATATAAAAGATTGGTTAACCTGGTGGGGCAACACTATGGAGGGCTGGCTGGCCCCTATCGAATGGCTAGGGAGCCCGTCCGCAAAAATATGACCCCATAGTGATGCTGCTCAGTAAGATAATGGAAACCTCATGCATACTTGGAGAGCATGAAGGAGTTTCAGCTGCGAAGCAGTACAGAGAACATGCGGGGCTGATAAAGAAAATTCAAGACCAGAAACCTAAGCTGCTGGACCCCTGTCTAGAAGAAGACATAAATAGTCTGGCTAATAATCCATCTGGGCCAGAGAGCGAAGAAGACAAATCGGAGGCGATGGGGGAGAAACTCCAGACAGGATCAGATCCCTACATTGACCCTGAACCCGATGAGGGGGAGATCCTGGTGGATCTGACGCTAGACGACCTGCCAAGATTACCAGAGGCACTCCCGTGCCCTCTGACCCCACTGGTCCAGAAACATAGCGGACAGCTAACCGGGATAGAGTCGGATCCGCTGACTTCGGAGTTTGCGGGATTCCGTAGAATAATGGACATCAGGGAGAACGCCTAGAGCATTCTCCCTGATGTTCCTGATGGATATACTGGAAAGACTGGGTGCTACAGTATACATTGATGATGTTTTCATCGCGGACGATGACGAAGAAGAGCATCTGGAAAGACTGCAAAAGGTGATAGAGAAACTCATTGAAGCCGGCCTAAAACTCAACCTGAAGAAAGGACAGTTTGGACAGTTTTCCGTAAACTATCTGAGTCTATCTGTTATTTTTAACATAAAATAAAAAGAGCAAAAATTGTCACTGACAGTTTCTACTGTGCCCAAGCCCTAAAAGAGGACTTGGACATATGGGAAGAAAACGGCTTTGAAGGAGCTAAAGGAAAACCAGTAGCTCATCAAGATTTGTGAAGAAAAATAGCCGAGTTGAGGCTAACATTAGACCTAAACGTTGTTCATCAGAAGGCTCATGGAAAAGAAAGCGCATTGGCAGGGAAACAATAAAGTGGACAGTGAAAAAGTGAAAAATTGTGCCTGTAGGTAGCGAGAAGTGGGACGAATCACCTAGAGGAAAGGTGGTCCTGAAGGAGTCCGTGGCGAGGGTAGTGCAGGCCGTACATGAAGGATTAGGCCATGCAGGCACAGTACCTACACAGAAGGAGCTGGAAAAGATACAACTTTGGATTCCAGGTGACCAGGTACAGCGTGTTCTCAAAGACTGTGAGGTGTGTGGTCAATACAATGCAGGGTGGAGAGAACAGCGCGTGGACGGACTCACCATAAAAAGCACCGTGCCATGGGGGTCAGTATGCATGGATGTAACTGGACCCATGGGCACAACAGGGAAGAAAGGTGACCTACCTTTTGGTGCTTGTGGACTCTATGTTAGGCTATGTGGTAGTCAAACCAGTGAGAAAAGCCAACAGCAGCAGCGTGATCAATATGTTGGATCAAGTCTGCTGTGTGTCAGGAAAACCAAAGGAAATGCAAACCGACAACGGAACGCACTTTCGGAACAAACAAGTGGATCAGTGGTATCAGAGAAACGGTGTGATGAGAGTGTACTCCCCACCTTATACCCCTCAAGCCAACGGTGTGGGTGAAAGGACCATCGGGCTAGTAAAGAACTGGATTGGGAAAAATGCTAACACCAAAGAATGGAGCAGACATCCCGTCGACAGACCCTCCCCTCAGAGGAGTTAAACAGACGCCCCTTCACGTCACCGGAAGTGGGGCGAGGCCAAGTCACTACACAGCTTTCCAACAATCTCATCACAAGCCATCCTGGACTTGGAGAACGGGGCCAGAACGATTTGGCGGTCCACCGCTACCAGGGGAAGATCGTGGCTGACTGAGGGGACGTTTGAAGACTACACCCCCTGTGCTACCTACACCAAGCTCTGGCAGCACTCTGATGGGCAGAGAACGTCATCAATGCATCTGACCCATGGCAGGTATGTGGCGATTGGACCCAGCCTGCCTCCAGTCTGAGGGTTCGGCGCTTCTTCAAGTAGATGCACTACGGCAGAGTCCAGAAATGTATGAGTTCAAGCCCAAGTGCTATCCTGGTACTGGGACGACACAATGGAGCAGCTGATCGAGTCGGGAGGTTTCACCGAGGCAGACATTGCAGTTGTAAGGACCCCAGAACGGCCAAGGTCAGCTACTAACACCCCTCCACCACCAGTTCTGCAGCCCTTCACTCTACTTCATCCAGACGACTCCAGAGTTACCTCGACGGAGGCAACAGAAGATCCACCCGCGGGCGGCGACACAAAATCCACTGTGACGGCTCCCTGCCCTGCTGAGGACGACTCTCTGTGGCAAGATGGGCTGGGAACTATCGACTCCTGGGAGCTATCATCAGTGCTCGGTTCCAAGGTTGAGGTATTGTCAACAAGGGAGGAGGATGAGCTCGTTATAGATTTGGATTAGGAGGAGCTCTGAGTTCCCAGAGTTAAGGGACCTCGGGAGCAGCAGGGGATATCAAGGAGGGGGTGTCAAGTAAGGGTGAATCCCCTCACTGCACAGAACTGTTCTTGAGGCCTTTAGGCCTCTGTGGACTGAGTGATTCATGATGCAACAGATGTTTTATATGATTGACAAACTGATTCTTCCTGGGTAGGGAGATTTTGGGGAACTCCACACCCTAGTTCCTCTTATTTATAATATTAAAGAGTTTGGTCTAGACCTGCTCTTTATGTAAAGCATCTTGAGATAATTTTAAAAATCAGCCGCTAAGTTGCACAAAGCCTCATCTACATGAATGTTACAATCACCAACCATAATATCAATGTCCAGCATAATAATAGAAAATAAACAAACATGAAAATCAGGAGGGTCAGTGAATCAAAACACAACAAACTGGATTTGACGGCACAAACGTCGTTATCTGCAGTTCAAACGATGAGAAAACTCGCTGTTCTCACTCACTGTTTGATTTGGGAATCGACTCTCAAAACCCCAGAGAGCGCTAATGAAAGAACATTCTGGCAGGCACAGTTCAATAAGGGGGACATATTCCATACTCCTACGCCAAGTCTGTGTCAGAAACTCAAATTCTCTGGCGCTCTGGTGCCTCAACTGGTGGAGTGTGTGCCTTAATGTCATGAGGCCAATCTCAGAATGAACTCTATGAACCTCTGCCATGGTTGTGCGCTACATGATTGTGGCTGTTTCTATGATGCCGGACTGCCCCGAATGTACATTAACTGAAATAAAAAAGTTTTGCCAGGGAACACAAAACACATTTCATGTGAAGGCCAAAGTAGTCTTCAAAAAAGAAATCTTTCCGTGACCCTTATGCGGCTCAGTTTATGTCACCTGACCAATCTAACATGCTGTAATATCAGGCCCAGAATCAGATAACTAGACCACAGCACTCAACACTCAGCCCTCCTCAGCGTTGTTAGATTGTAGGTTTTCTTTCTAGAGTTGTGAAATATGAAAAATTTGTGAACGTTCATTCTATAGTTTTTAATGGAGTTCTGTTGGCTGAGCCTAAAAGACTGATATAAAATCTCAGTAGACTGAGCTGTTTTTGATTTCTTGTGTTTTCCAGTTAGGTTTTCAGACACGGATACTCTGTGTGCTCTGATTTCTGCAGGTTTATATTTGATGAAAAATTGTTTCAAGCTGCTCAGTTATTTTGGTGAAATCATATATGTAGTTTTGGCCAGTTTGATCTGATCTGTTGTCTTTGTTCTCTCTGGGCAATGTTCCAACGTTGGCTAAACCGGTACCGGCTCTGCATCAGGCACTGCTCCATTTCCATCACACAGTAGCAATTTTTCACTCAGTTCCCCTGTCCTCTCTAGAGAGGGCTGTGCAGCTGTAGTAACTCTGACCAATGAGCAAAAACAAATGGTTTACCACTCAGACTCTGCCCCTCTTACTCCCATGAACAATCTACACCTCCTCCTAATTTGCAATTCTGCCTTCTTTGCAGTTTATTGTGGGATTGGCTAAAAAGCAATGTATGCTTTGTAACTTTAGGTCCTCCACATGAAGTGACTTTGAAAACAAATGTAGTTTTGCTACTCATTACACAAGACCATCCACCTCAGGGACAGTTAGAGGCATTAAATACACACACAAAAACACCTTAAAGCTTTCCAAGAAATACACAAAGATAGCACGAATTAATCCAAGATTAACCAATCTAACATTAACTACTAAATGCTGAAAATGTTGAAAATATCCTGCACATCTACATATGGTGAATAACCAAACTGTGTATTATTTACATTATCTATTAACATTAGAACAAACCATAGAAGTCAAATACCTTCACTGTGTGATAAAGTTTCAATGTTTTTAATGTTACAAACTTTTTAAAAGCATGTCTGATTTTTGACAACTTGAGACCATAAATCATTGGATTTACAAGAGGTTGGATGACCAGGTCATACATTGACAAAACAGCACGCAGCTCAAGTGGAATAAAAGTTATGTCAAATCTTTGAGTGATTATGTTATAAAAAACGGCAAAGACAAAGCTGAAGAGTGAAACTAAATGTGGAGTGCAGGTATCAAAAGCTTTCATCTTGGTCTCCTCTGAAGCTTTTAAACACACAGCCAAAATATTAACGTAAGAGAAGAAAATGAAGCTGAGAGGAGCAGCAACAGTGAAAATAAGGCCAAAAACTATATCATTAACATACGACACAGTTCTATCTGGTGAACAAGACAGTTCAAGTACTGCATGGTTCTGACATAAAACATCATTGATAATCCTCCCACAAAACTTCAAATGAAAAGTGAACGACAGTAAAACTCCAAATTCTACAAAAGAAACTATCCAAATAACAAGAATGACCTTTTGTACTTTTCTTTTTGTTATTATGACATTGTAATGTAAAGGTTTACAAATACATACATATCTGTCATAAGCCATTATTGTCAAAGTGCCAAATTCAACAGCTACATATGTTTGAATATTAAATATCTGAATGAAGCAGTAAAATGTGGAAATTTCATGAGTCTCTGATAAAAAATTTACCATAAAGCAGGGCAATGCAGACGTGCTGCCGTATATTTCATTCACAAACAAACAACACAGGAAGAGATACATGGGCTCATGCAGATTTCTGTCAACATATATAATGACAATAAGAACAGTGTTGGAAAATATAACTAATATGTATAATAGCATTGCCAGGAAAAAATACAGGTACTTAATGTTTCCTAAGTTACCGTACTGAGCCAAGACAAATGACACAATCTGTGTGGAGTTCTCCATGATCCCAGTAGCAGATAAAAACATATGACTGCAAATTTAGAAAGAAATGCAGTGTTTCAACCCATGTGCTTCACAAGAATAGAGAAGAGAAAAAATGCAGTTATAGCACATTGACACAATAAAGTCTGCTCTTGTACTATTAGACATTTTTAGTAGAGGTTCTTCTATATGAAAACATTGTATAAGAGCCTGTTTAAAAGCATGAGCAATATAAGACCTTGAATAGTTGTGATGAATGTGTCTGACAGCCAGCAGTGAGGTAAGACTCTACATGTGTTCCTCCCTTCCCAACTGAGACAAACAGAAGCTGCTGCTGAGCTTTATACTTATTTTTCAGCATGTAAACACATGACTAGCACACCAAGGAGTTAATTAAGATGAGGCTGATTTTTGCATTGACTAGCACAGTGTTTAGATGTAGAAAGTACACATTCTGTGTGTAGAATAGAATAGAATAGAATGGAGTTTATTGCCATTTGTACGAGTAAGAACAGGTACATAGGAACCCTTTGAGTCAGCTTTGTAACAAAATACAGAATAACAATAAGGGAAGCAAAAAAAAAGAAACAATATACAAATATACATGTGAAAATGTGAATAAAATATAATTGATTGATTGGTCCTGTTACAGGTGGGTGGTGGTACTCCCAGGTCTGCCAGCTTAGCAGTCAGCTTCATCGGCCTGATCGTGTTAACGGCGGAGCTGTAATCCAGGAACAGTAGCTGTCCATATGTCTTGTCAGTGTCCAAGTGTTGCAGGATGGAGTGAAGTGGCAGAGCCACCACAATCTCCACTGATCTGTTGGAGCTGTAGGCAAACTGAAGATGGTCCACTGTGTCTGGAACCATAGAGTTTATGTGATGTAAAACCAGCTTCTCCAGACACGTCATGGCAGCCGGTGTGAGTGCAACAAGTCTGAGGTTGTTCATTGTGGTTATGTTTGTTTTTTGTGGGACCGGCACTATAACAGAGGACTTAAAGGTACATGGGACTGTTTCCTGTGAGAGAGAGGTGTTAAAGATGTCTGTGTACATCTCTGCCAGCTGTTCTGCACAGGCCTTTAGGACTCTCGGTGCCACACGGTCCAGTCCCACAGCCTTGCAGAGGTTCATGCTCCGCCTTCAGATCAGGTGACGCACAGGCCTACAGCATATCCAGGGCAAACCTGAGGGGGGGCATCCTCAAGGCCAAGCACTGCTACAAGCTGAAGGTAGAGGAACACCTTTCCAACTCTGATCCCAGACGCATGTGGCAAGGCATTCAGGTCATCAGTGACTACAAGCCCAGCAAGTCCACCTCGATAACCACAGACATCTCCTTCCTGAATGAGCTAAATCACTTTTATGCTCGCTTTGATAGAGACAACAGGGAGACGGCAACCACGACCAGACCCCCTGCAGACAACAAGCCCTTCTCACACACCCCCATAGACGTCCATGTTGCACTAAGCCGTATCAACGCACGAAAGGCTGCTGGCCCAGACAGCATCGCGTGCTTAGAGCATGTGCGGAGCAGCTCATGGGGGTTTTTACGGACATTTTCAACCTGTCCCTCGCCCAAGCAGCAGTGCCAGCTTGCTTCAAATCCACCTACATTGTTCCAGTGCCAAAACACTCCAGCCCGGCGTGTCTGAATGACTACCGCCCCGTAGCACTCACACCCATCGTTATGAAGTGCTTCGAGCGACTGGTCCTGGCACATCTGAAGAACTGCCTCCCTCCCATACTAGAGGGACACTTACGCACGGATGCTGTTTATTGACTTTAGCTCAGCATTCAACACTGTCACCCCCTCCAAGTTAATCACTAAACTTGGAGATCTGGGCATCAACACCCCCCTCTGTCAATGGATAATGGACTTTCTGACAGACAGACCCCAGCATGTTAGGTCAGGACACACCTGCTCAACCACCATCACACTCAACACAGGCGTACCACAGGGCTGTGTGCTGAGCCCATTCCTCTACTCCCTCTTCACCCACGACTGCAGACCTGTACATGGATCCAACTCCATCATCAAGTTTGCAGGCCAACACAACGTTGATTGGCCTCATCAGCAACAACGATGAATCAGCCTACAGGGAGGAGGTACAGCGTCTGGCCGCTTGGTGTGCTGACAATAACCTGCTCCTTAACACCAGCAAGACGAAGGAGCTCATCATTGACTTCAGGAGGGAGAGCGGAAACACGCACAATCCCATTCACATCAACGGGATGGCTGTTGAACGTGTCTTCAGCTTCAAGTTCCTGGGGACCCACATCTCTGAGGACCTCTCCTGGTCAACTAACACCTCCAACCTGGTCAAGAAGGCTCACCAACACCTCTTCTTCCTGAGGACACTGAAGAGACACCACCTGTCTTTAGTCGTACTGGTGAACTTCTATCGTTGTGCGATTGAGAGCATACTGACCAGCTGTGTCACTGTCTGGTATGGGAACTGTTTTGTCGCAATGTGCTACAGCGGGTGGTGAAAACTGCCCAACGCATCACAAGGACTCCTCTCCCAGCCATTGAGGACGTTCAGAGGAAACGCTGTCTGCGTCAAGCTCGCAGCATCCTCAAGGACTCCTCCCACCCTGCCCATAGACTGTTGGTCCTCTTGCCTTCCGGCAGGCGCTTCAGGAGCCTCTGAACCAGGACCAGCAGACTGAGGAACAGCTTTTTCCCCAGAGCTGTCTCCCTACTGAACTCTGCCCCCTGTTGACCCCCCTGCCCCTACACATCACTACATACTCATCACACCCCCCCGTCACTCCTCCTGGATATATGCACACGTCTCTCACCCATCTGTAAAATATGATCATAGTACTTAAATCTGTTAGTATGTTCATATCACCTCATTCTGTTATCCACCTGTATAATATGTATATATGTCAATATCATTCATATATATTCATATATCCATATATATGTCCACTAGTATATGTTCATGCACTTTAATCTGTATATATTCTAATGTAATCTGTATATTATGTCTATATCCATCCATATATATCCATATATTATGTCCAGCAGTATAGTTTGTTCATAGCACAATCTGTATATATCATCTGTTTAACATTTTTATCCTATATTCTGTATATACTTTATTATATTATAATGTTGCACTTGTTACTGATTGCACTTCTGGTTAGATGCCAAACTGCATTTCGTTGCCTTGTACTTGTACATGTGTAATGACAATAAAATTGAATCTAATCTAATCTAAACCAAGTCTATGTCAGAAACTCAAAGCCTTTAAAGTAGAATAGATCATTCCATGCCATAGGAGGACCTAGCGTTGAAACAGAGGCTTGAGATTATACAGGAGAGGAAGAAGGGGATTCTGGGGGATCACTGCATGCTGTATGTTAGTTAGTGGTGAATAGTGATGTCAAGCAGAAATCTGAACTATTTCTGTGTCGCAAGACAAAATATACTCTTCCACCTGAGTTGCAGCGTTGATAGATTGTAGGTTTTCTTTCTAGAGTTGTGAAATGTGTAAAATTTGTGATATTTCCTTCTATATGATGGCTGCGCCTACAGGACAGTTCAGGGCCGATATAAAACCTCATTCATTCAGTGTCTTGATGCTCTGTGTGCTCTGATTTCTGCTGCTTCATATTTGGAGCCTCATGATGAACAATGGCTTCAAGGTGGTTTGTTTTTTTTTTGGAAAGTTTAATGTGCACTTTTCACCAGTTTGATCTGATCACCTTTGTTCACTTTGGGTGATGTTTATTGTGGGATTTACATAAAGACTATGAATGCTTTGTAACCATGGATCCTCCACACAAAGTTACTTTAAAAAGAAATGTGGTTTTGCCTCATATTAAGCAATACCCACACTCATAACCATCCAAACCATAGAAATCAAATACCTTCACTGTGTGATAAAGTTGCAATGTTTTTAATTTCACAAACTTTTTAAAAGCATGTCTGATGTTTGACAACTTGAGACCATAAATCATTGGACTTACAAGAGGGTGAATGACCAGTGCATACATTGACAAAACAGCACGCAGCTCAAGTGGAATAAAAGTCATGTCAAATCTTTGAGTGATTAGGTTATAAAAACAGGCAAAGACAAAGCTGATGAGTGAAACTAAATGTGGAGTGCAGGTATCAAAAGCTTTCATCTTGGTCTCCTCTGAAGCTTTTAAACACACAGCCAAAATATTAACGTAAGAGAAGAAAATGAAGCTGAGAGGAGCAGCAACAGTGAAAATAAGGCCAAAAACTATATCATTAACATACGACACAGTTCTATCTGGTGAACAAGACAGTTCAAGTACTAGATGGTTCTGACATAAAACATCATTGATAATCCTCCCACAAAACTTCAAATGAAAAGTGAACGACAGTAAAACTCCAACTTCTACAAAAGAAACTATCCAAATAACAAGAATGACCTTTTGTACTTTTCTTTCTGTCATTAAGACATTGTAATGTAAAGGCTTACAAATACATACATATCTGTCATAAGCCATTATTGTCAAAGTGCCAAATTCAACAGCTGTATATGTTTGAATATTAAATATCTGAATGAAGCAGTAAAATGTGGAAATTTCATGAGTCTCTGATAAAAAATGTACCATAAAGCAGGGCAATATGGACGTGCTGCCGTACATTTCATTCACAAACAAACTACACAGGAAGAGATACATGGGCTCATGCAGATTTCTGTCAACATATATAATGACAATAAGAACAGTGTTGGAAAATATAACTAATATGTATAATAGCATTACCAGGAAAAAATACAGGTTCTTAATGTTTCCTAAGTTACCGTACTGAGCCAAGACAAATGACACAATCTGTGTGGAGTTCTCCATGATCCCAGTAACAGATAAAAACATATGACTGCAAATTCAGAAAGAAATGCAGTGTTTCAACCCATGTGCTTCACAAGAATAGAGAAGAGAAAAAATGCAGTTATAGCACATTGACACAATAAAGTCTGCTCTTGTACTATTAGACATTTTTAGTAGAGGTTCTTCTATATGAAAACATTGTATAAGAGCCTGTTTAAAAGCATGAGCAATATAAGACCTTGAATAGCTGTGATGAATGTGTCTGACAGCCAGCAGTGAGGTAAGACTCTGCATGTGCTCCTCCCTTCCCAACTGAGACAAACAGAAGCTGCTGCTGAGCTTTATACTTATTTTTCAGCATGTAAACACATGACTAGCACACCAAGGAGTTAATTAAGATGAGGCTGATGTTTGCATTGACTAGCACAGTGTTTAGATGTAGAAAGTACACATTCTGTGTGTTGGCCACATGTTTCTTGTCCTCTGAACAAAGTGCTCACTCTCTGAACTCAGTTTGCAGAGTCCCTAAGTTTCATACCTATGTGGTAAAAGCACCCCTGGACCAAGCTTTTCGGTCACCAGAGGTCAATGTGTGGCACATGACCCCCACAACTTCAGGTTAATATCAGCAGAGTTCCCCCACTACCCTTTTTATCCCTTGGCTCCTCTTCTTTCCTGGCCCCTGCAGGGGGTCCAGCTCCAGCCTTAGTGTGGCCTGTACCAAGCACACTACCTTTTCTTGGCAGTGACAAGTTTACTCAGCGCCAGCAGGTATGACCCAAAGTCTGCCAGCTGATCTTACAAGCAAACACAACCACACAAGCAGTTAGCACCAAGTGGCTAGCTATCAAGGAACAAAGGAGCGACGGGATTCCTCCACCTGCGACCAGGACAGCAAGGACAAAGAACCATAAACCTTCTTCCAGCCTGACTCACCAACACATTTGCCAGTTAAGAAAGCAGCACACTGAAGGACCTCTCTTTCTTCCCTTTTAAGGACTGGCAACAAACTCTAACTGAGCACATACATAGCAAAGCACAACTATTGGTGATCAATATGGTTATTTGGTTGTGATTATTAAGTTAATTATCAATAATAATACCAAATAATAATTGCCAGATAATTTAGTTTCCTAAATGAAATTGAACCAGTTAGATTACAATCTTTTTTTTCATTTCACAAAGTGATGCCCATATCACGGTGGACTTTACAGTAAGTCCAATTAATCAATCTAATTATTAATCAGCTCTGGTAATTATTAATTAGTTGTGATAGCCAAATTGCCCCAGAAACGGTGCGAAACTTTGGCATATTTTGATGGCCGTGTCAGGCAGAGTGCTGCCAACAACATACTCTGGTGCCCCGTGTGAGGCAGTATACTGTTGGCAATTATTCATTAATGTATAATAGTAATTTTCAGCATAATTTTGATCAACACTATTTTTCAATAAAACTTAAAAATGAGCAAAAGTCCTCATGTTAATCACTTAGTCTACCACAGAAGTACATGTCCCATATTTTGATGCCCGTGTCAAGCAGAATACTGTTGATGACAGTAAATAAGTACGTTAAGATTATTTAATATAGCACCTTTCACACAACAAAGTCATAAAGTACCTAACAAGAGTAAACATACTTAAAATAAGACATCAGACAATAGTAGTTAAAGATAATACAAAAACAAAATGAGACAAAGGAATCAATGATCAACCACAAGCAACAACAGATCTAAAAACACACCAAATCACCAACACTAGACAGCAGAAACAGAGACCTTGGAGGCTATGCTATCTGAAGCTACGATAAGGACGGGTCGTATCTGCATTTTAGTGTTAAGTATAGTTTGTCATCCAGTTCTCCTCAAACCAGCTATTCAGTCTCATTAGGTTTAAAGGACAAACACAGCTGAACATCATCAGCATAACAATGATAAGAAATATTCTTAAAGTTTGCTGATAATACCCCTTAAGGGAAGCATGTACAAGGACAATATTATGGGGCCCAGGACAGAACCTTGAGGTACACCACAGGACAAAGCAGCTGATTTAGATGTGTAGAGACGACGCGACACAGATAAACCCCCACCCACTGCCTAAGCCTTTCAGTCAGGACACTGTGATTGATAGTATTAAAGGTCCAGCAACATCAAAACAGTGCATTCACCCACATCAGACAACATCATTAGACTGCCCACCAGATCAATCAGGTCTGGCAGGAAAATTTGAGAATAATATTACAAAATTAATTCAGTGTCATTAACAAAATCAGCCGCTAAGTTGCACAAAGCCTCATCTACATGAATGTTACAATCGCCAACCATAATATCAATGTCCAGCATAATAATAGAAAATAAACAAACATGAAAATCAGGAGGGTCAGTGAATCAAAACACAACAAACTGGATTTGACGGCACAAACGTTGTTATCTGCAGTTCAAACGATGAGAAAACTCGCTGTTCTCACTCACTGTTTGATTTGGGAATCGACTCTCAAAACCCCAGAGAGCGCTGATGAAAGAACATTCTGGCAGGCACAGTTCAATAAGGGGGACATATTCCATACTCCTACGCCAAGTCTGTGTCAGAAACTCAAATTCTCTGGCGCTCTGGTGCCTCAACTGGTGGAGTGTGTGCCTTATGGCCTAACCATAAACCTGGGTTTGATTCCAGCCTGTCGCCCTGTGCTTGGTGCCAAGTGTTGTAATGGAATGTGCAAAATACTGAAGAAAGGTCTGTAAAAGTGCCGTGTATTCTGCAGGATGTGTCCTGGCTGGTTTAAACCACTTCTGCAGATAACCCCCCACTGCCCTACAGCAATAAAAGGACAACGCCTGTTGGGCTTCTCTGAGCTTCTCTAACAGACTGCATGACCACTCTGTGACTGTTTGCTCCTCTTTGCAAAGAATAAAATCCATAAAGACAGTTTTGGTGACTCTGTTCATTCAGAGATAGTTTTTCCAGCTCAGTGTCCTCTTCAGAAGTTTCTCACTTCAGTGAAAACTGTTCCCTCCACTAAGCACTGATTTAATGTCGTGAGGCCAATCTCAGAATGAACTCTATGAACCTCTGCCATGGTTGTGTGTGCTACATGATTGTGGCTGTTTCTATGATGCCGGACTGCCCCGAATGTACATTAACTGAAATAAAAAAAATTTCCCAGGGAACACAAAACATATTTCATGTGAAGGCCAAAGTAGTTGTCAAAAAACAAATCTTTCCGTGACCCTTATGGGGCTCAGTTTATGTCACCTGACCAATCTAACATGCTGCAATATCAGGCCCAGAATCAGATAACTAGACCACAGCACTCAGCCCTCCTCTCACCAGGTCTGATCCCTTCAGACATCAGAACAGTGAATAGTGATGTCAGGCAGAAATAACAACTGTTTCTGTGTTGCAATCACAAAATAAAATCCACCTGAGCTGCAGCGTTGATAGATTGTAGGTTTTCTTTCTAGAGTTGTGAAATATGTAAAAATTATGAACTTTCAATCTAAAGTTGTCACTGGAGTTCTGTTGGCTGAGCCTAAAAGACAGTTTAGGGCTGATATAAAATCTCATTCAACAAAGCTGTTGTTTTTTATTTGTGTAGGTTCTGCAGTGAACTTTTTACGTCAGGATGCTCTGTGTGCTCTGACTTCTGTTTAGATTGGCCACATTTTAAACAATACCATCTAGCTAAGCAACTGGCATACAAATAAATCAGAATGTAAGAATTATTAGTATATGATTATATTATCATTAGTAACATTAGTAACGAACCATAGAAATCAAATACCTTCACTGTGTGATAAAGTTTAAATGTTTTTAATTTCACAAACTTTTTAAAAGCATGTCTGATTTTTGACAACTTGAGACCATAAATCATTGGATTTACAAGAGGTTGGATGACCAGTGCATACATTGACAAAACAGCACGCAGCTCAAGTGGAATAAAAGTCATGTCAAATCTTTGAGTGATCATGTTATAAAAACAGGCTGAGACAAAGCTGATGAGTGAAACTAAATGTGGAGTGCAGGTATCAAAAGCTTTCATCCTGGTCTCCTCTGAAGCTTTTAAACACACAGCCAAAATATTAACGTAAGAGAAGAAAATGAAGCTGAGAGGAGCAGCAACAGTGAAAATAAGGCCAAAAACTAAATCATTAACATACGACACAGTTCTATCTGGTGAACAAGACAGTTCAAGTACTAGATGGTTCTGACATAAAACTTCATTGATAATCCTCCCACAAAACTTCAAATGAAAAGTGAACGACAGTAAAACTCCAAATTCTACAAAAGAAACTATCCAAATAACAAGAATGACCTTTTGTACTTTTGTTTTGGACATTATGACATTGTAATGTAAAGGCTTACAAATACATACATATCTGTCATAAGCCATTATTGTCAAAGTGCCAAATTCAATAGTTACATAAGTGTGAATATTAAATATCTGAAGGAAGCAGGAAAAGGTGGAAATTTCATGAGTCTCTGATAAAAAATGTACCATAAAGCAGGGCAATATGGACGTGCTGCCGTACATTTCATTCACAAACAAACTACACAGGAAGAGATACATGGGCTCATGCAGATTTCTGTCAACATATATAATGACAATAAGAACAGTGTTGGAAAATATAACTAATATGTATAATAGCATTACCAGGAAAAAGAACAGATATTTAATGTTTCCTAAGTTACCGTACTGAGCCAAGACAAATGACACAATCTGTGTGGAGTTCTCCATGATCCCAGCAACAGATAAAAACATATGACTGCAAATTCAGAAAGAAATGCAGTGTTTCAACCCATGTGCTTCACAAGAATAGAGAAGAGAAAAAATGCAGTTATAGCACATTGACACAATAAAGTCTTTAGACATTTTAGTAGAGGTTCTTCTATATGAAAACATTGTATAAGAGCCTGTTTAAAAGCATGAGCAATATAAGACCTTGAATAGCTGTGATGAATGTGTCTGACAGCCAGCAGTGAGGTAAGACTCTGCATGTGCTCCTCCCTTCCCAACTGAGACAAACAGAAGCTGCTGCTGAGCTTTATACTTATTTTTCAGCATGTAAACACATGACTAGCACACCAAGGAGTTAATTAAGATGAGGCTGATTTTTGCATTGACTAGCACAGTGTTTAGATGTAGAAAGTACACATTCTGTGTGTTGGCCACATGTTTCTTGTCCTCTGAACAAAGTGCTCACTCTCTGAACTCAGTTTGCAGAGTCCCTAAGTTTCATACCTATGTGGTAAAAGCACCCCTGGACCAAGCTTTTCGGTCACCAGAGGTCAATGTGTGGCACATGACCCCAACAACTTCAGGTCAATATAAGCAGAGTTCCCCCACTACCCTTTTTATCCCTTGGCTCCTCTTCTTTCCTGGCCCCTGCAGGGGGTCCAGCTCCAGCCTTAGTGTGGCCTGTACCAAGCACTCTACCTTTTCTTGGCAGTGACAAGTTTACTCAGCGCCAGCAGGTATGACCCAAAGTCTGCCAGCTGATCTTACAAGCAAACACAACCACACAAGCAGTTAGCACCAAGTGGCTAGCTATCAAGGAACAAAGGAGCGACGGGATTCCTCCACCTGCGACCAGGACAGCAAGGACAAAGGACCATAAACCTTCTTCCAGCCTGACTCACCAACACATTTGCCAGTTAAGAAAGCAGCACACTGAAGGACCTCTCTGTCTTCCCTTTTAAGGACTGGCAACAAACTCTAACTGAGCACATACATAGCAAAGCACAGCTATTGGTGATCAATATGGTTATTTGGCGAGCGGAGAGTCAGGAAAATAAATAAATAGTCGTTCTTACTCTACTTTTAACAAATCAAGTTGCCAGACAACGCCAGTTTGGGATCTCTGCCCAAAGAACTGAATGATGCACCTTTAAAAGCGCACAGGTCCGTTCACTCAAGCGGCAAGAGACAGTGTTCCGATCTCAAAAATAAGTTTTATTGACAAAGTTTGATTCAAATAATATAAAAACACACCATTCACACAGGGATTAAACTAGGGGACTAAAGACACCCAGCCGTGACAGTCACACACACACGTGAAGGATACCCGCATCCCAGGGAGCACAGCACACAAAAGGGGATCCCACCACCAGACCACCGGACCTCAGCAACTAAAGGAACACACACACACGGGTTAGTGGGGTTACAATAATCCAACAGAACAACAAACAATATACAAAAACTTGGAAACAAATAAATGGCAGCAGAAAACAATTAAATTAATTAAACAAAACTACCGGCTGCCAAATACAAATTACTCAAAATACAAAGAAAAACAAACAATGTAAGAAACAAGAAAAACCCTCTGCCCAAATGAAATATCTAAACAAATAAATCTAAATACAAAAATAATCAATATAAACAAATCAAGGGCAACTAAATTAAAACAAAAATGCAACCCACACCCCCAGCAAACAGACTTTAAAAGGGCTCCAATCAAGCCAGTCAATAAATAACAGTCAGCACACCAGAGTACCACGCAATACTTGCGAGTGACTTAATCACAAGGGAAAAACAATTGTCCCGAGAAGGCAGGTTCACCACTGGTGAACTAGAGCCTCTCCACACAGCAGATCCTAGAAATTGGCGTTGTAGTGGACACGCCGAACAGTCCCACCAAAGCTGAGCTCTACAAAACAGGTCCTCACAAAGCAGCAGCGTTCCCCAGCTGCGAGCGACGCCAACTGTGTGGTACGCTGCTACGCCACACGCACCCGACCGCAGGAATCTGTAAAACAGAGTC
Organism: Pempheris klunzingeri; assembly: GCF_042242105.1. Taxonomy (NCBI): domain Eukaryota; kingdom Metazoa; phylum Chordata; class Actinopteri; order Acropomatiformes; family Pempheridae; genus Pempheris; species Pempheris klunzingeri. The sequence goes on from NC_092021.1 coordinate 26,642,699, forward strand.
ACTAAAAAGGAGGCGAGAAAGAGACGACCCACCCACATCAGCCCAGCGTCAGCGACAAGGCGGCCCCAATATAAACAGCGAGCAGAGTATGCCAATAATTGGACTCCGGTACACTCAAACCAGGGGCCCTGCAGTGCGACACAGCGGTTAGTAGCAGCCAAGAGGTCAACACAGCAGGTGGGCAGACTAGCCGCCTTACCTGCCTGACGCGAGCGTGGTTGAACCGGAAATAAAGCAAACCGATCAGGAAGCAGAGAGAGAGAGCCAGCAGGGGGGGAAATTCACCCCTTAAATAGCCATGGCGCCTCAAGTGGTTGGGTGTGGTGCTGCCAATCAGCACTGCCAAAGCATAGTAATGGCAACACGATTTCTATGCTGCTACAGTTATTTGGTTGTGATTATTAAGTTAATTATCAATCACAATACCAAATAATAATTGCCAGATAATTTAGTTTACTAAATGAAATTGAACCAGTTAGATTAATTATTGTTAGTTGTGATAGCCAAATTGCCCCAGAAACGGTGCAAAACCTCGGTATATTTTGATGGCCGTGTCAGGCAGAGTGCTGTCGACAACATATTCGGGTGCCCCGTGTGAGGAAGTATACTGCTGGCAATTATTCATAAATGTGCAATAGTAATTTTCAGCATAATTTTGAGCAACACAAAAGTTTTCAATAAAGCTTAAAAATGAGCAAAAATCTTCATGTTAATCACTAAAAAGAAATATTTTTTGTCAGCCTTTGTTAACACCAAACATGGCTGGGTAAGATAGGTTATCCAGGTTATTGAAGCATAAAAGCTACGGGCATCATCACTGCTTTTCGTGCAGATCCAGTCGGGGAATAAAAAAGACGGTCCGCTCACAAGCATGTCAGAAAGACACTGTGGTGCCAGACCATGTAGGGTCCTACAAGAGACATGATCTGATTATTCAGATTCATCGCATTTGTAGTTGGGGGTCCTACTAGAATATGTTCACATGCTGTGATGTCCAAAAGAAAAATATTTCTTATACTGTGCACACTGTATACTCCTCCATTCACCTTCTGTCTTAATGTTTCATTTAAGCACCTGTCTTTTGGCCTCTCTGCTCTTATTGGTCAGCTCCAACAAGCCTAAGCAGACACTCAAGCCACGCCAACTAACTCCCTCATCGGCTCTGCAGTCTCCAAAACGGTCTCCACTCCTAAGGGGAGCCACATGCTAACGCCAAGTTCAACAGACAAACATCCCAAATAAACAGCAACAACATAAAACATTACAAAACGTATTTGTCTTGAAAATAAATTTTAAAAATGCATTTTGCATGTTCTAAAATTTACTGGTAAGACTGGTCTGTCTTACATCAAGTACTGTGTTGGGAACGTCACTGTGGATAAATGTATCCAGGTGTTCCCAAACCAGAAACCTTGGATGACAAGCCACGGAGGAGCCTTTAGGCCAGCCGACCTGCCCTGTACAGCACCGCTCGTGCTGACCTGAGAGGAGGCATCAGGGCTGCCAAAACAGACTACAGGAGGAGAATAAAAGACCATCTCACCAGCAACAAACCCCGGCAGGTGTGGCAAGGTATCCAGAGCATCACAAACTACAGAGGCTGTGATGACGCTTTGAGACTTCAACACAGCACTCTGCCACACCACTGCAGGCCCCTCCAGCCTCCAGCACCCCCCCACTCACTCTAGAGGTGCAGGGTGTAAGACGTACATTCAGGTCAGTGAACCCCAGGACGGCTGCGGGTCCAGATGGAGTACCTGGGAAGGTGCTCAAGGCATGCGCCCACCAGCTCTCACAGGTCTTCACTGACATTTTCAACCTTTCTCTGGAACAAGGTGTCATCCCGGTCCCAAAGCAGTCACGTACAGCCAGCCTCAACAACCATTGTCCCGTAGCACTCACCCCAATCATCACCAAGTGCTTTGAGAGACTGGTTCTACAGCACATTAAAACCTGTCTCCCTCCCACCCTGGACCTGCACCAGTTTGCCTGCCGGGCAAACAGATCCACTGAGGACACCATAGTCATTGCTCTCCATTTAGCGCTGAGCCACCTTGAACACCGGGGGAGCTATGTCACGATGCTCTTCATTGACTTCAGCTCAGTGTTTAATACAATAATCCCGGACATTCTGGTTTCCAAGTTATTTAACTTGGGGCTCCCACCACCCACCTGCGCCTGGATAAAGGACTTCTTGATCAACCGACCCCAGCGCGTGAAACTTGGCCCCCCACCTCTCCTCCACCCGCACTCTCAGCACCGGCTCGCCCCAGGTCTGCATGCTGAGTCCACTACTCTACTCTCTCTACACCTTCGACTGAAGTCCCACCCACCCGGAGAACACCATCACCAAATTTGCAGATGACGGTGGTGGGGCTGATTTCAGGGGGAAACGAGGCAGCCTACAGGGATGTTCACAACTCCCGCTGTCTCAGCAGGGCCAGGAACATTATGAGGGATACCACCCGGTTCCCACCTCTTTGACCTGTTGCCCTCTGGCAGGCGCTACAGGTCCATCCGTTCAAGAACAAATAGACTCAGAGACAGTTTCTTTCCCAAAGCTGTTACCTTATTGAACTCAAACCTGCACTGATGTAACCTGCACTGATGTTACCTCATTACTGTATTCCAGCACTGATGTCACTTTCTTGGGCAATATTCTACCCCATACCTGTGCAATATCAACTCATATCTGTGCAATATCCACATATTTATACTTATACTGTGTATTTTATACTGTGTGCACTTTAAGGAGCTGCCCTTTTAATCTCGCTGTACCCAATACAATGACAATAAAGGCTTTCTATTCTATTCTATTCTATTCTATTGGTAGCCAGTGTAATGACCTCAGCACAGGTGCAATGTGGTCGTATTTCCTTTTTTCTATTTAATACTCTAGGAGCTGTATTTTTTTGTAACCCTAACCCAATGAAAAGCATCTTACACTAGTCTAGTCGACTGGAAATTAAAACATGGATGAGGTTTTCAGCTTCTTACTGGGATAAACTAAACTTCGCAATATTTCTTAGATGATAAACTCCAGTTTTTACTATACTATTAATGTGGAAGGTGAGGTCAAGGTCCACGATGATCACTGACACAATGTGACACAATTTAGTACTATATAATAATAATAAAATGTTATCTTGAATAATTTACTGACTTAATTGTACTGAGGTGTCATGTATTTGCCTAGAGGAGCGTCCACTGAGACCAACACACAGTAGCTGTTGGGTCACACAGTAATTAGCTGTGTGAAGTGTGGCTGCAGTCGGGCCTGTTCCCCGAGGCCTCTTCACCACTGTACAGATGGCACACTGGGGAGGTCACAGCAGAGGACATAATGACATGTCATTACAGTAAGCTTACATCACCACAAACAAATCTGAAGGTGAGCTAATTATATTTTATCATAGCGAGTGGAAAATTCCTTTCAATCCATCTCTCTGACAATGCAGTGGCCCACCGGTTACAAAGTTACAATTAAAGTTATAATAATGTTGCTAAAACGTTAAAAAAATCAAAAATAAGGAGAAAAATACAATAATCTAAACAATCATCCATCCATTCTTTGTCTATAGCACTTATCGTTAATGATCGCAGGGGGGCTGGAGCCAATCACAGAGGCGGGGTACACCCTGAACTGATCGCCATTCATTCACAGGGCTTGAACATCAATACATCGTAATTTATGTGCCAATCAAATGCAGTATATACAACGCATTCTATATCCTCTGTGCAGTATATATAAACTGTGCGCTTTGGGTAGACATGACTAGAAATACACTACACAAGTACAAGCCATTTGGTCCATAGTCTCAGGGGGGCAGGGGGGAAAAGTGCCTCTCTCCCTCCTGTAAACTTCAGGTAACAAACGGGTACAATGTCCTTGACGAGCAGGACTTTCCCTCTCTGATGGAAGACTCATCCCACCTCGTCATCACAGCCACTTGCTCGTAGTGCTCTGGTGCTCCGTACTGGATGCCCAGCTGCTCCGTTAATCTCTTTGGCTGCCAATCAAAGCCTGTTGTCACTCCTGCAGACCCAGCCAGCAAATACATCTCTCTCTGGGCTGCATCCACGTCTCGTCACCGCAGCTCTCCACTGCAAAGTCTGGCGTCTCTAATTGTTGGGATTCCATCGTGAGACACATAAAACCAAAACCTGCAGTAACAGACTACCTGCCAGGTGCTAAAGCTGCAGATGTGATGCAGCTGATCCTGTTTCTGCTCAGCAAACATCCACGTTAAAAATGTTATCATCCATATGGGAACAAATGACACAATGCATAAGCAGTCTGAAGTTTTAAAACAGGATTTCAACCATCCTTTTAATACTCTTAAGAACTGTGGAAAGTTTGTCTTCATCTTCAGCTCCAGTTTTAACTTAAAATGGCTCTTCGTCATGTAAGATGCCCCTCAAAAACACATTTATTTTAAATTATTTTATTTCTTCTGCAGATTTGAATTCTATGTTTTAAACTGAATCCTGGTGACGACGTGGTGACCACGTCAGCTCATTGAATCGTGCCCTCCAAATTATGACTGTGTTAACCAACCTGGGGACTGTGGTCATGGTGGTAGCCTTGTTACTGTCCATAAGAATCTTTTCAAATGTAACCCAGTAGCTTGTGATGATTTTCCTTCCTTTGAAGTGCTCATGATTAAACTTCCACACCCTGTAACTTTTGCAGAGATTTATTTTAGTTTGCTGTTTACCAGTTTTGTCCCAATTCATTTTAAAACGGCCTGTGATCAACCAGTTCTAAAAAGAAATACTGGGCTTGATCCCACCCTCCTCGATAATCATTGCCAGATTTCACAACTGCCCCTTATCTCCAAGAGCCATGAAAAAAAGCAGTTTCTTGCCGCTATGGAAAACAATACTATCTTTTATTTAAATGACATTCGTTTAGATAGACTGGGGCTCTGGGTGGGCATTTCTGGTGCTGCATTGGACTGGTTCTCATCTTATTTGTCAAATAGGAAGTTTGTGTCTGTGTTAATAACTGTGTCTCATTCTTTTTCCCATATTAACTATGGTGTACCTCAAGGGTCGAGTCAATTATTGTTCTGTTCTGAATGTTCTGAATCCCAAGTTCACTATCCCGTGACTCTAATCAGAAAAACTGTGATGTTTACTCAGTAACCAGTTGAATAAGTTTGGCATAATGGTCTAAACTTAGTCCTGACGATAATTTTACGACCCATTGAATTATATAATCCAAAATGTCTTGTTCACGGTAACTTCAGCAAGATAAAATGGAAAATGTGTACTTTCTACAACTGTGTGATGAACTGTGTTGATCCCATTTGGGCTGCGTGCTGTTTTGTCAATGTATGCACTGATCATCCAACCTCTTGTAAATCCAATGATTTATGGTCTCAAGTTGTCAAAAATCAGACATGCTTTTAAAAAAATGGTGACATTAAAAACATTACAACTTTATCACACAGTGAAGGTATTTGATTTCTATGGTTTGCTACTAATATTAATAGATAATGTAAATAATACACAGTTTGGTTATTCACCATATGTAGACGGGCTGGTTACACTGTAAAACCTAACAGCACATCTTAATAAAAGAAATAAGTTAACATAACTTAAATGTAAGAAAAAGTTTAGGTCACTCATTTGCATTAATGTAATTTAACACTGAATTGAGTGCACTTACATTTGTGGAACACTTTAAGTAATGGCATTGTAATTCTAGTGAGTTTCATCTACTAATTTTCTTTAAGTTGACTTAATGCCCTATGGCAGTTATATGCAGATTGTGTTGCTGAGAACGTCTGGTGTTGGCAACTGAACGACTCTGTGTTTGGAGCCGAGTCGGTGGTTAGAGAGTTTGGAGACTTGTTGAATTCTTTTAATTGGGTTTCTTGCTTTAGTGATGTCATTCATTCTCATAACATGAGACACCTGTCTGTGATGCAGCGTCCTGTTCTACTGCCTTTCTGTATAACATTGATGGTTTCTATAGCCGTGACGTCATAATGATGGTATTAAGAGGTGGTTTGATTCAGGTAGGACGCCACTGAAGGCCCAGGTGTAAAATGAATGGCCCGCCACTGGTTTTCAATTGTGTTTTTCTTTGTCTTATAATAAAGTAAATTTAATATCTTGACTTGTCATTGCCAACCTAAAATTAATTATCCAAAGGGAGTTGAAACTTGGACTTTGTGGTTTAGGCTCTTGAAAACGTTTCATCCAAGAGTTCTTAGTGCTTATACTGTTCTGGATGGATGGAGGAGAATCTCCCATTTATTTTTGAACAATTGAAGGCAGCTAGTTTGTCTTATTGTCATTGAACACATCACTTCAGCTCGCTGTGTTTGCACCCTGCGAGGAGAGACACACACCTGCTCCTACCTGTGTCACCGTTGAGCTCCGCCCTGGAGACCCTCCGCCCTGGAGACCCTCCGCCCTGGAGACCCTCCGCTCTGGAGACCCTCCGCCCTGGAGACCCTCCGCTCTGGAGACCCTCCGCCCTGGAGACCCTCCGCCCTGGAGACCCTCCGCTCTGAAGACCCTCCGCCCTGGAGACCCTCTGCCCTGGAGACCCTCTGCCCTGGAGACCCTCCGCCCTGGAGACCCTCTGCTCTGGAGACCCTCCGCCCTGGAGACCCTCCGCTCTGGAGACCCTCCGCCCTGGAGACCCTCTGCTCTGGAGACCCTCCGCTCTGGAGACCCTCCGCTCTGGAGACCCTCCGCCCTGGAGACCCTCCGCTCTGGAGACTCTCCGCTCTGCTCTCTGTGCCGCTGGAGTAACGGTTTGCTGAGTCAGTCCGGTCAGTCGGTAAGGTAACGCTGTTGTTGTTATTTAAATTACTGGATGTTTGAATGTCGAATTTTGAATCTTGCTAAGTGCTCGAGCCACCGAGTTGCTATTCGTGCTTTAGTGGTTTCAAATTAGTTATAGAAAAAATAGAATACAGAATATTAAAAGGCTAAAGTTATCGCTAGCTAAGTTACATGCTATCGCTAGCTAAGTTACATGCTATCGCTAGCTAAGTTACATGCTATCGCTAGCTAAGTTACATGCTATCGCTAGCTAAGTTACATGCTATCACTACTAGCTAAGTTACATGCTATCGCTAGCTAAGTTACATGCTATCGCTAGCTAAGTTACATGCTATCGCTAGCTAAGTTACGATTTGGAGCTTTGAACCGTGTTTTTTCTCCACACTGAGACAGTTGTTGCTTTTGTTCATCAGTCAGATGTAAAACATGACCTGGAAGATGTAAAACTAGAGTCGGGCTACTGAGGCTGACTTTGACACAAAATAATTCACATTATTTTACAGAAGTTTTCTGTGTCATGTTCTTTAGGTCAGTTATCCGTATGGAGAAACTAAAGACAAACTGGAGAGCCAGAGGCTTGAGATGGTGGACCAGTTCAAGATCACATCAGCAGAAAGAGACATGATTCTCATCCATCAACATATGCAGCGCACCTTTGCACCCTCCCATTGCTGTACTAAAAGAAAGATGGCTTAAGATGAGTAAAGTGTTTATAAGACATACATGCAGCCAAAGTCATCATTGTAGGACTGTTTAATGTTAAATATATGTTCATTTTCTGAAAATGTTGTGTGATTTTGCTTTCCATGCAGCTCTACAGTGAATTCCTCAGGATCACAAATCAAAATCTGCCATTCTCCTTCTATGCTGCACTTGACAAATATACACCTCAGCTGCTGAAGCTCAATGAAAAGAGGAGAACTGGAGGTTCTGGTGAAAAAAATGGAAGCGGTTCTGAGGGCGTATGAGGAGCAGGTAAAAATATGCATCGTGGTGAAAGAATGGTGATTGTGTACAGCGGATGCAAACATCACACTGTGCATTGTGTTTTTGCAACAGGATAACAGTGACGTCACTGCAGCTGGAACAGCAGCCCTGGCTGGCCTACCGTTGTACCTAAAGGAGGATCCTTCACCGGTCTTCAAAACTTGCAAGGTATTTTTGTATTGTCTTTCTCCCATACTAGCGCAGTATCTTTTGTGCGAGGAGAAGAAAAACCATTAATAAACATGAAGATTAGAAAACACAAGGGTGGCCTTGATTATGTCCTGAAGCAGTTAAAAAGGAGACATCTTATCTGTAAACTGATCATTTTATTAGATATTGTAGGCTAAACATTGGTAACAAGACCCAGACTAAAGCTTTTTCGAACCCCCCTTCCATTGGACAAATCAAGGTAATAATTATACTAAACAGTACATAGAATTGTAAAGCAGCATTTCTCTCTTAAGCTGACACATTTGTCCTTTTTGATATTGCTTCTATTAGCATGTACATATCTAGAAGAGATGTAATAATAAAGTTTTCTTTTTCATCATTAGCCTTTTAAGCTACATGTACAATAACACTCACACACACTTAACATATATTTGCTTTGTGGTTATTTCAGTGAACTTTGTAAAGCACTGTGAGACACTCTGTTGTGATATTGGGCTATACAAATAAATTGAATTGAAAAATTGAATTGAATTTTCAGGATGAGTTGGAGGCACCCCAGGAGGGAGCGGTGGCTCTGGTGGCAGTGGTGAACGAAGATGAGGTGCCTGCAGGAGTTCCCTTTGAGACTCACCATGTGGCAATCATCCTTAAGGATCAGGTTGTAATGTCTCACAGATCTTGGACTGATTCACTTTTGTTCGGGCTGATGTGTGCTCTTCACTTGAGCTACCCTGAGAAGCTAAGCGGCTTCTTTGAGTTCATCCAGGTAGTCCTTTTAAATTGTGATGATGGAAGGAAACAACTCATCCCAAAGTTACAGACCTGAGAAATGAGCTTGAATAAGTTGTTAACAGGTAAACAAGTACAAATACCTTCAGGGCAGTTCTGATTGTTATGTGTTCAAACAGGCACAGAAGACTTCTACTTTGACTTCATAGTTTTTAATACAGTGCATTTCTGCATTGTTTAGGTCTTCACACTTTTACCACAAAGGGAAAACATTTATTTCAGTTTGTTATTATGAGGCTTATTTTTTTTTTGTCAGCATATAAATGTGTATGACATTTTATTCACAAGCTTCACAGTATTAAATTATGGACACTAACTCAAAGGTGCACAGATGTATCAAAACATCAATTGAATTTTTTTTTTCAGATCAAGCACATCTATAGCTACAGAAAGACCCCCTGGCATTAAATCAACATTTTTGCTGCAAATTTACATGATTATGATTATTTTATTTTTGAGTCCTGTAAGTAAATGAAAATAAATAGGCATTATACTGCCTGACAGAGACAATACTTATTAATCCTCAGTGTCCAGAATATTTACCAATGAAGCTTGTGAGTAAAATGGCATGGCTGGTTTCCTTTTTCAGTTTTTTTGTTTAATATGATTGATCTGTAGATCAGACACATAATGTGGAGGAGGGTGAAGAAAATTCAAATGAACAGTAAGTAAGTGGAGAGGAATAAACGGTTTGAGCTGTAGACATGTTATGTATTCAATAATGTGCTTTCAGAGCTCAAGTAAATAAATTGTTAAAGTAGTTGTGCCAGATGGTTGTCTATATTTTGTTAAAGCAACTTACATGGTTTAAGGCAATCAGTTTCCTCAAATACAGTACTCACATCAAGTTTGAAGTTCATTAGTTAGTTATTTGTTTTCATTACATCTAATTTTTCCATTCTGGTTTTAATGAGTAAATACAACTTAGCCTGTAATATTTGTGGCAGGAAGGTACATTTAAGTTAGCATAATGTCATTCCAATAAGTTCATTAAACACATTTCAAATAAGTTACTTCTACCTGTGAACATATGAATTGTGTTGGAGGAACAGACTTATGGGGACATGCGCGTCTGCTGCCACCTGCTGTTCATTCAGAGCATCACATCTGTCAGAGCAGAGAGGGTCCAAAAACATTCAAACTGGAACCTTTATGGTTTTATAAAATAAGTTAACATATAAAGCAGTTGTGGCATAATTCAAATAATAAAATTCAGTGATGCTGTTGACTGGATCAAAGTCTGATGGTCAAACAAGTCATTTCACAGGTTGCGACGCTCCAAAACATTTATAGGCTGATTTACAGACGCCTCTGGTCACTATATAAAATTGGCTTCAAATCCTTGAGCACTTCCTGTGGGGGCGTGGTCTGATGTTGGGGCGGCCATTTTGTTCAAACTTGTAAATAAATATGATGACACGTCAACATTCTAGATGGTTCTGACGCATCAACATTCTAAAATGCTTTGATGACACATCAAAGGCATTTAGAATGTTGACCCTCAGTTTGAGTATATATAAGGTACAAGTTTGAAACTCACCAGTTTCACACTCACAGGTACACAGCGATCATCACAGATATCAGATACACACAGCGATTTTGGAGAGCGATTTTAGATAGCGATTTGGGTTAGCGATTTTGGTTAGCGAGTTTAGATAGCGATTTTGGTTAGCGATTTCAGCGAGTACTTCAAGTACATTACATTCAAGACAGTTAGTCTACAGAGAACATCAATGGAAGAAATCACCGATCCCATTTGCACCCGGCCGTGCCGGATGACTGAATACGAGCCGCTGAGGCAGCCGCATCAGAAATGGCCACTGAGGCAGCCGCCTCAACACGAGCCGCTGAGGCAGCCGCCTCAACACGAGCCGCTGAGGCAGCCGCCTCAAAACGACAAGACAGTTTGTCTACAGAGAACATCAGTGGAAGAAATCCATCCCATTCGCACCCGGCCATGGCGGCTGAATGAAAACAAGCCACTGAGGCATCCTCCTCAAAACGACAAGACAGTTTGTCCACAGAGAACATCAGTGGAAGAAATCCATCCCATTCGCACCCGGCCATGGCGGCTGAATGAAAACAAGCCACTGAGGCATCCTCCTCAAAACGACAAGACAGTTTGTCCACAGAGAACATCAGTGGAAGAAATCCATCCCATTCGCACCCGGCCGTGGCGGCTGACTGAAAACAAGCCACTGAGGCATCCTCCTCAAAACGACAAGACAGTTTGTCCACAGAGAACATCAGTGGAAGAAATCCATCCCATTCGCACCCGGCCGTGGCGGCTGACTGAAAACAAGCCACTGAGGCATCCTCCTCAAAATGACAAGAGGGGGCAGCCGGAAAGTCAGAAAGACGTCGATGTAAAGAAGCAGCTGGATGAGAAGACCAGCTCCGAACTCAAGCCTGCTTCTAGTCTACAGACTCAGCAGGAGGTCAGCACACAGACTGATGAGCAGTTTGAGGAGGTCAAGAGGCAGCTGGAGGAGAAGACCAGTGCCGAACTTGAACTGGCCTCCCAGCTGAAGACTCAGCAGGAGGTCTGCAGACTGACTGCTGAGGAGCTGAAGGAGGTGAAGAAGCAGCTGGAAGAGAAGACCAGCGCCGAACTCGAGCTGGCCTCCCAGCTGAAGACTCAGCAGGAGGTCTGCAGACTGACTGCTGATCAACTGGAGGAGAAGACCAGCGCAGAACTTGAGCTGGCCTCAAGTCTGCAGACTCAGCAGGAGGTCTCCAGACTGAGTGCTGAGGAGCTGAAGGAGGTCAAGAAGCAGCTGGAGGAGAAGACCAGTGCTGAACTCAAACTGGCCTCCCAGCTGAAGACTCAGCAGGAGGTCTCCAGACAAACTATCGAGCAGTTTGAGGAGGTCAGGAAGCAGCTGGAGGAGAAGACCAGTGCCGAACTCGAGCTGGCCTCCCAGCTAAAGACTCAGCAGGAGGTCTCCAGACTGACTGCTGAGGAGCTGAAGGAGGTGAAGAGGCAGCTGGAAGAAAAGACCAGTGCCGAACTCGAGCTGGCCTCCCAGCTGAAGACTCAGCAGGAGGTCTGCAGACTTACTGCTGATCAACTGGAGGAGAAGACCAGCGCAGAACTTGAGCTGGCCTCAAGTCTGCAGACTCAGCAGGAGGTCTCCAGACTGAGTGCTGAGGAGCTGAAGGAGGTCAAGAAGCAGCTGGAGGAGAAGACCAGTGCTGAACTCGATCTGGCCTCCCAGCTGAAGACTCAGCAGGAGGTCTCCAGACAAACTATTGAGCAGTTCGAGGAGGTCAAGAAGCAGCTGGAGAAGAAGACCAGTGCAGAACTCGAGCTGGCCTCCCAGCTGAAGACTCAGCAGGAGGTCTGCAGACAAACTATTGAGCAGTTCAAGGAGGTCAAGAAGCAGCTGGAGAAGAACACCAGTGCCGAACTCGATCTGGCCTCCCAGCTGAAGACTCATCAGGAGGTCTGCAGACAAACTATTGAGCAGTTCGAGGAGGTCAAGAAGCAGCTGGAGAAGAAGACCAGTGCAGAACTCGAGCTGGCCTCCCAGCTGAAGACTCAGCAGAAGGTCTGCAGACAAACTATTGAGCAGTTCGAGGAGGTCAAGAAGCAGCTGGAGAAGAAGACCAGTGTCGAACTCGAGCTGGCCTCCCAGCTGAAGACTCAGCAGGAGGTCTGCAGACTGACTGCTGAGGAGCTGAAGGAGGTGAAGAAGCAGCTGGAAGGAAAGACCAGCGCCGAACTCGAGCTGGCCTCCCAGCTAAAGACTCAGCAGGAGGTCTGCAGACTGACTGCTGATCAACTGGAGGAGAAGACCAGCGCAGAACTTGAGCTGGCCTCAAGTCTGCAGACTCAGCAGGAGGTCTCCAGACTGAGTGCTGAGGAGCTGAAGGAGGTCAAGAAACAGCTGGAGGAGAAGACCAGTGCTGAACTCAAACTGGCCTCCCAGCTGAAGACTCAGCAGGAGGTCTCCAGACAAACTATCGAGCAGTTCGAGGAGGTCAAGAAGCAGCTGGAGAAGAAGACCAGTGCAGAACTCGAGCTGGCCTCCCAGCTGAAGACTCAGCAGGAGGTCTGCAGACAAACTATTGAGCAGTTCGAGGAGGTCAAGAAGCAGCTGGAGAAGAAGACCAGTGTCGAACTCGATCTGGCCTCCCAGCTGAAGACTCAGCAGGAGGTCTGCAGACTGACTGCTGATCAACTGGAGGAGAAGACCAGCGCAGAACCTGAGCTGGCCTCAAGTCTGCAGACTCAGCAGGAGGTCTCCAGACTGAGTGCTGAGGAGCTGAAGGAGGTCAAGAAGCAGCTGGAGGAGAAGACCAGCGCCGAACTCGATCTGGCCTCCCAGCTGAAGACTCAGCAGGAGGTCTCCAGACTGACTGCTGATCAACTGGAGGAGAAGACCAGCGCAGAACTTGAGCTGGCCTCAAGTCTGCAGACTCAGCAGGAGGTCTCCAGACTGAGTGCTGAGGAGCTGAAGGAGGTCAAGAAGCAGCTGGAGGAGAAGACCAGTGCAGAACTCGATCTGGCCTCCCAGCTGAAGACTCAGCAGGAGGTCTGCAGACTGACTGCTGATCAACTGGAGGAGAAGACCAGCGCAGAACTTGAGCTGGCCTCAAGTCTGCAGACTCAGCAGGAGGTCTCCAGACTGAGTGCTGAGGAGCTGAAGGAGGTCAAGAAGCAGCTGGAGGAGAAGACCAGTGCTGAACTCGATCTGGCCTCCCAGCTGAAGACTCAGCAGGAGGTCTGCAGACTGACTGCTGATCAACTGGAGGAGAAGACCAGCGCAGAACTTGAGCTGGCCTCAAGTCTGCAGACTCAGCAGGAGGTCTCCAGACTGAGTGCTGAGGAGCTGAAGGAGGTCAAGAAGCAGCTGGAGGAGAAGACCAGTGCTGAACTCGATCTGGCCTCCCAGCTGAAGACTCAGCAGGAAGCCTATCAGGCACTGGAGAGGGAAATGGAGATGATGTGCGAGCTGACTGCAACGACCTCCCCACTGGAGAACGCAGAGGTCATGGAATGGGTCAACGCTCCTGAGAACATCCAGGAGGAGCACATCTCAGTTTGGAGGCTCTTCAAGAAAGCTATGACGCCAAAACACCGGCGCAAGTACAAGGTCCAGAGGCTGGACTAACACACACACACACACACACACACACACACACACACACACACACACACACAGTAACGGGTTTTCTCCGGGTGCGCCGGTTTCTCCCACATAGACAATATGAACAATAATTGGAATAAAATACAAATAGATAAATTGTATCTGTATCGTTGTATTTCTGTAGAACATTATTCATCATCCTTCAGACTGTTGTCTTACTGTTCATATCATAGTGTGATCAAACACTGGTTTTCTACGAAGGGTTTCATGTGTAAATTGGCTTAACTGTTGTATTATTAAAAAATTACACTGGAAATCAAATATACTTGCACACTGTTAAAAACTTAGAATGAAAGTATGAGAACTGTTCTCACATTTGATTGGTACAAAGATAAAAGTGTCAAAGTGTTGAACAAAGCAGAATTAATCAGAATCAGAATTACTTTAATAATCCCCAGGGGGAAATTGCTTTTTGTTACACACAGCTCCAAAAGAATAAGAATAAACTTCAAACACGAAAGTAATAATAATGATAATAATAATAATAATAATAATAATAATAATAATAATAATAATGATACAAATAATACCACCACTACTAATAATAACATAACAACATGCACACTCAGAGTGAGATGTATTATATAATAATAATAATAATAATGTATAACAACATGTACACTAAGGGATCATGTAGCACTTCAAAGTTTTACCACACGAGCACGGAGCCCGTTGTGAGACTAAAATTTCACACTAAATTCAAAATGGCCGACTTGCTGTTGAGTTCAGGTCGTGGCACCGAGAGACTTTCTTTAGGTCTGGACAAGATAAACGTACCGACCGAATTTCAAACATCTCTGTGAGATGTGAAATGTACCACAAGAAAGTTTGTAGGGGCGCCGTCAAGCGAAGTGTAAGAAGTGGACGTGGCCACCATGACGTCACCCGTTAGCTTGTCGACCGCCATTTTGAAGCCTCGAGTTTGGCTTTATAAATATTATAAATGTATAAATATCAGAATGATATTTGATCATTGATATTGATATACTGTATATTGACAGTGATATTTGTCAGAAATAACAGACACAGCTAATAATGTTTGTGGAGGAAGAAATCTTTATTTAACGATAGATGTGTGTTATACAGATTGTTTACATGGACATGCTCATTCACTGGCTCATAGCTGAACAATCTAAACTACACAAAGTCAAACTTAAACAGCCCAAAACAAAGAAGAATCGTCATTTAAAGTTCAAAAACAAGACTTTATCATTATTAGGATCCCAAAACAGAAATTACACTACAAAGAGGATAGTGGGTAGGGAGCAAGATGACCTTTAATAATCCCCAGGGGGAAATTGCTTTTTGTTACACACAGCTCCAAAAGAATAAGAATAAACTTCAAACACAAAGTAAAAATATAAATATATAAAAGTATGTATAAAAATTATTATTACAAATTATTACACAGAGGTAAATTATTGCACCAGGTGAGTCCAGAGTTGGTTTCTTGTCATTTTAAGGAGATCAGTAGACTGGATTGTAATCTGCTCTCTACAGGAAGCCACGAGAGATTTCTGTGCACCTGTGGAGAGCTAATCTGGATGCTTTGTTTTGACCAAATTATTATTATTATTATTATTATTATATTACTTGGACAATATACAAGATATGGCCAAACTAAAGCTTGGATCACTTGGTTCAGACAGCTTGATGTTACATTACAGTCACCATTATCAGAATCAGAATTACTTTAATAATCCCCAGGGGGGAATTGCTTTTTGTTACACACAGCTCCAAAAGAATAGGAATAAACTTCAAACACGAAAGTAATAATAATAATAATGATACAAATAATACCACTACTACCAACAATAATATATAACAACATGTACACTCAGAGTGAGGAGCTGTACTATATAATAATAATAATAATAATCAGGTGAGTCCAGGGTCCAGGGTCCTCTCCTCTCTGGTGGAACAGTTCCCGTACTGGATGAAGTTGGGCAGTTCCGTTGCCATGGTGACATGGTTGAAGACAGAGATAGCAGTGAGTGCCCTCAGGTGTAGAGTCTGTACCCGGGCTGTGGCGGAGTGGATGACGTCACACGCCAAAGTCGGGTTGGCAGAAGGAGGAATGTAAACAGTCACCACGACAACATGTGAAAACTCCCGTGGCAGGCAACGAGGACGAAGACCAACAGCAGACAGTTCAGTGTCCGGGCTGCAGATGAGCTCCTTGATAGTAACATGAGCAGGACTGCAGTTCTTCTGGAATTTGTGAAGATCTCGTGGTCAAGATGCCAGCAGGTTTCAGAGCGATCAGCTGATCACTGGTGTAGCCAAAACAGCTACCAACGGCTACCAACGGCCACCCGGCAGAGTTAAAGTAGTACTTTCACAGCATTATGCACTTTATCTTGTGTGTATGTATCTACCCTGTATTTGGATGGTTGTCTATATTTTGTTAAAGCAACTTACATGGTTTAAGGCAATCAGTTTCCTCAAATAAATTGATTACTCACATCAAGTTTGAAGTTATTTGTTTTCATTACATCTAATTTTTACATTCTGGTTTTAATGAGTAAATACAACTTAGCCTGTAATATTTGTAGCAAGAAGGTACATTTAAGTTAGCATAATGTCATTCCAATAAGTTCATTAAACACATTTCAAATAAGTTTAGACAAGCACAGCTTATGAGTGCACAGTACCTAATAGATTCAAGTACTCGTAACTTGATTTACTCAAGTTGTTGTAACAATAAATACTCAAGTTACCTGTTCTCAAATCAAATCATTACTGATGAGTTAATAAACTTGAACGATTTAAGGCAATCAGTGTCCTCAAATGGTTTGAGTTGAACTAACTCATCAGGTTTTACAGTGTATTTTCAACATGCAAATTGTAGTTAAAGTTAGATTAGTAAATATTGGATTTATTTGTGCTATCTTTGTGTATTTGTTGGAAAGCTTTAAGGTGTTTTTTTATCAATGCTGCAACTCAGGTGAATCAGGCAATTTTATTTGATTTTTATCTAATAATTGTTGATTATATTTGCGACTTGCAACACAGAAGTAGTTCTGATTAGTTCTGATTTGTAAAGGGATCAGACCTGGTGAATGAATGGCCGGGTGCTGTGGTCTAATTATCTGATTCTGGGCTGGGTTTAGGAGCGCCCAGTCTGCATAGTGGGTCGGGATACTGCAATGTTATATTTCACAGCTGAAAAGCAGTAGTTTTATCATATTCGCTCCCCACTTTGAGAGACTGTTGTTCTAATCTGAAAAAAGGGCACCGTGACAGCAGTCTTGGGCCCAGGGAACACAAGTCAAGTGAGATTTTGAGAGCCAGACACTTCATTTACTGTGTTGTAGTGAATGTTTATGCACCAGTTTGTGCTTTTAATGCTCGATTTCGACGTTCTCTGCTACTCTCAACATGCATATAAAGGAGAGTGCATCAGTTATATCAACGATTGAAACATCAGATCACACAAACATTTGGAAAAGCAAAGGCTGTTACAGATCGGAGGTGCAGACGGAGCAGTGATCGGTTAACTTTAGCCTCACCTTGTGCACGTCTTTAGTCCTCACTCTTCATACTGATCATATATTATTGCTGTTACTGCAGGAGCTAAGGGGGGAAACACACAAAGACACATTCTCTGAATGTCTTTTATTATTAGGTTTTAATATTGATGAAATTATAACAAATGGGAAATTATGTAAAATTCTATTTAATTAAATAAATGCATGTTACTAATTCAATCTTAGCTCAGGATATCGGCTGTTATGGAAACGAAGGGGGAAAGAATCCAGTAAAAGTAGGTGGAAATTTCAACAAATGGACTCTGGAGAAGGTGTTTTAGCCACAGATGAGGAGCACAGTGTGGACGTGGAGGTGCTCGTCACAGGTCACACTGGAGGTTAAAGGTCAGGGGTCTTAGTCTCAGCTTCAGCAGGATTTAATCCAAGTAGCTGTAACAAAGTGAAATAAGAGTAGATCCAGGGTCTGGAGATACCCTGAGTTTTCTCCAGACCTCCAGCCTCCAACACGAGACCCCGTTTAAAGGCCAAATGCTGCTGCAGCAGCGCCGCCTGTCTGCAGGGAGGACGGAGAGACAGAGGGAGTTGTCTGTTTATTCCCGATTTATTTGAACTAATTGCAGATATCATTGTTCCTCCTCCAGAAATGTAAATCAGAGGGATGTAACATCTGAATGTATATGGATTTCTAACACACTCACACACACACACACACACACACACACACACACCTGGCCAATGACGCCGCCTGCAGCCTGCCCTCCTCTGCAGCCTGCAAGGCCTCCTCCTCTTCTCTCCTCACTCGCTCCTCCTCTTTGTTCCTCCTCTCCTCTTCCTCCTGCTGCTTCTTACCAAGGTACTCCACCCTCTCACCCTCATCCATCTCCTGTATCCTCCTGGTCTCCTCCTCCCGCCTCCTCTCCTCCTCCCGACGCAGGAGCTCCAGTTCAGCTGGAAGGTACAAAACATGAGCACGTTAAATAAGAACAGGCGCAAGTTAATACGTTGTTGTGGTGAAATTAAAAGTGCAGCTAACACTTTAAACTAGCCAACTAGCCAACGAACCAGAGATTACACTTATCTTAAGCATTTATTCACAGTATATCATTATGGATTTCATAATATAATTTAATATTGAACACACTGTGTTTGGTTGCCATCTGTTGTGGAGGAAGTATTCCCATCCTTTAATAAAATAAAAGTGCTGCAAAAATACATGTGAAGTAAAGGTCCTGCAGAGGAAATGTAATTCAAGAAGTAGTGAGTATAATCTGGAAAATGTACTCAAAGTATCCAAAGCAAAAGTATTGCAAGCAGAAAAGTGTCTCCTGTGATTGTTAGACTATTATATCATTAACGGTCTTTTAAAAACCTTTCACCATCACTCTCTCTGTGAATCCACTCCTCGAATACATTTGGGTAGTTCCAACAAAACAAATTCTAAAAACCCTCCATGAGTTTTGTATGAAAAAAGTTTGATTCAAAATCTGAATTTGTAAAGTATCTGGTAACTAAAGCTGCCGGACAAATGTAGTAAAAGTACAACACTTCCCTCTGAAGTGTGTAGAAGTATAAAGCAGCACTCACATAAACTGTACTTCCTGCTCTCCTCCTCCTCTTCCTCAACACTCCTCTTCCTCTCTCACCTCTCCTCCTCTGTTCCTCTTCCTCTCTCATCCTCTGGAATCTCTCCATCTGCCGCCTCCTCTCCTCCTGCCTCCTCCTCTCCCTTTCCCTCTGCGCCTCCTCCCGTCTCGCTCGCTCCTGCTCCTCTTCGTCGCGCCTCCTCCTCTCCTCCTCCTCCGCCAGCCTCTTCAGTCTGGAGATGCAGACAGAGCGTTAGTGTTTGTGTGCTGCAGCGCTAGTTTAGTTTGGCACTTTTTAGAAGATACAAACAGAATATAGTTGCTTTATTTGTGGTTTCCTGCAAATTAGGTTTCAGATGAAGTTTTAGTGAATGTGGAATATTTATTGGTTTCAATAATAATATCCTGAGAAAATAAATGTGCTGTCGACGTAGTTTTGATCGCACCAATGTGATCTCTGTACTAAAGGCTGTCTGTGGACCTTTCTTCATCTTTATAACGTTAAAGACAAAGCGGGACCTGTGCTCCTCAGCTCTCCTCTTCCTCTCCTCGTCCAGCTCGCTCTTCATCCTGTCCTCCGTCTGCTCCCTCTCCCGCTGCTTCCTCTCCTCTTCCTCCCGCTCCCTCCTCTTCCTCTCCACCTCCTGCCTCCGTCTCTCCGCTCGCTGGGCCAGACGCAGAGCTGCGGCCTCCTCATCCTCATTCTGTCTGGACCTGGAGGCCTAAAACACACACACACACACACACACACACACACAATATTCACAACTAAAATCGACTGTGTATGATGTGTGTGTGCTTCCCACCAACCTCTGGCTTTACTGGGTTCAGCATCAGCTGCTCCTCCGGTACCATAACGGCCGAGCATGACGACAGGCGGCCGCGGGATGGCGACAGGCCCGCGGCGCTGGCCGGTGCTGCCCCCTCACACGAGGAGGCGACAGACCTCCTGGAGCTCCTCTGGTCGGGCTGAGACGCTGCACCAGTGGAGCCGAGTGAGCCGCTGCTGTGAACATCAGCACTGGTGGGACGACGGTCTGCGTCTGCCTCTGGGGGGGGGTTGGTTTTCTTGGTGTGTCTTAGTGTTGCAGAGGAGCTTTCAGTAGATTTTCGATGGGCCTCTTCTTCCATTTCCTGGGTGACGTCCACCTCCTCTTTCTCCAGAGGTTCCTCGGGTTCTCCAATAACAGAAGAAAAGCAAAGAAAACAATATAAGAGGCTGCAGAGACGTCTTTTCACCCATAAATCTTCAAATTAGGGATGATGACAATAAAATGGCTTTAGCCTTTATCTTTTTTAGTCAGAGCTTCAGCACAGATGACAAAACACTGTGGGACTCTGGTGAGTTAATTAGTTCCCTCTGACAGTGCTGAGCTGAGCTTTGGGAGTCTGCTGCTTCTTGTTCTGCGTCCTCTCTGTTTGTACAGAAGAGTTTTCAAGTTCCTTTGTACTTTTGTGACGTAAAGCTAAGCTGCAGATATGCTGATTTGTCATTTTAAAGTAGTTATATTGGTGTGTACGTGCTATATAACACATGCAGCAGGTGTTTTGGTCTGATACCCAACTGAAAGATAAAACTTTCCTTCTAGACTTGCTTTGCATCAACCCCAGATTTACTCCGATGCACCATGTTTTACATCTGGGTCATACATTTCTGTGTGTTGTAGATGTTTAGATGTTTCTGCTTTCACCATCTAACTGAATGTTTGATGGCAGATTTTAGGTCCTGAATGTTTGCAGCGTCTCACCAACAGCTAACTCTTTGTGTTGCTGCCTTCCTCTCGTCCTCCTCGTCCTCCTCCCAGCAGACTTCCTCTGCCTCGACCCCTCTCCTCGCTCTCCTCCTCTGTCTGTCATTCTCTTTTTCTGGAGGACAATGAAATAATGGTAAACCTGAACCTGCTTTAGACAGATGCAGCTCAGTCTGGCTTCAGTCAGCTGTAAATTGGTTAAAACTCACCACAGCCGGCAGAGCAGACTGCTCCAGAGTCTCTGCTGCTCCTCTGCTGCTCCTCACCGCTTGTTTCTGGCTCCTTTTTGATTGAGCATCACTTACTGTCTTTTGTCTCTGCTGTCTTCCCTCCTTCTTCATGCCTAATGCCTTCTGTCCATCTGATTCTGCACTTTTCACTGCTGTCATGTCCCTGAACAGATGGAGGACATGGCCATGTGTGAGTCTGTTTCTAAACCGAAGTGTCTGTCATGTTTTAATCTTGTGAGTATTCCTGCTTCACCCTGAGCTTTCTGCAGCTCCCTCCGTGTCCCTCCTCTTCGTCCTCGTCCTGCTTGGATCCACAGTGCCCTCTGTTTGTTCTTCATTTGGGTTGATGCTCTGCTGGCTGATTGACTCGTCTTCTTTAACCTGCAGATTCTCTCTGGACAAACATGTTTCACACCATCAGCTGTGATCCTGTTGATGTGCAACATCTAAAACATGAGGGACTGATGCAGATGATGAAGACTGATGCACATAGAGAGGCATCTTCACCGTCCACAGTCTGATGTAACAGCAGGGTAACACACTTTGCATGATGGAATCTATCAAGACCAGAAAGATGGAAATTTAAGACCTTGAGCGCTCAGAAATCCTGCAGAAGAAACGGGCAGAAAGATGTGATGCTGGAGGAGTCCGGCCTCGTGTTTGGCTGCTGGACACAAAGTGGTCAAATAGGAATTAAATAGATTTAATGAAACTTTCCATGCAGGTCTGAGGGATGTGGGCAGAGACAGAGAAAGCTCCCACTGACTCTGCTGGTCCTCTGCTGCTCGCTGGGGTGTTTAATCACACTTAAATTGCAAGAATGGTGATTGATTTTATGAAACAGGACTGAAGCATGTAGGATCTATAGTTAAAGACAAAAATGAAATGATCCTCATTGGTGCAAAAGAAGTAGAAAGGCTCAGAACTCTTAGATTCCTACATATGAAGACATCCAGTTAAACGTGGCTGACACCAACCCTGTGTGACCCAGCTCTTCCTCTTCCTCCTCGTCCTCCTCCTCTGGCCCAGTGTTGCCTCCTCCTGGCTCCTCCCTCCCCACCCGCTCCCTCAGTGGAGGCATCCTAACACTTTTAGCGCCCTTCTTTGGTCTCCTCCATGTTTCCGCCTCTGCTCTCTTTGTGTTTTCCTTGGTCACATCCACTGGAACGACAAACAAAAGGTTTTGCTGAAATTTGTTCACATTATGATCGAATGAGCAGCAGGTGTGGTTACCTGGGTCTGTGTGGCTGCTGGGGGAGGGTGTGTTGGTCTCTGTCGGCCTCTGAAGGTCTAGACGCTGGATGAAGATCAGAATTACAAAATTAAACACAAAAGACGTCCAGTGTCTAAATAGTAAAATCAAATGTTGGATTCTTTCACCCAGCCTTTGTGCTGAGCTGGACCTTTAAACCTTTAAACAGTCGTCACCTTGTGTGAGGACTGACGGAGCTGGCTGTCACCCGCAGGAACATCTGGGAGCAGCTCCTCTCCATCTGCACACAATCAACAACCAGTGGTCAGAACAAGGAACAGAAGTCTAAGGAAAGGAAATCCAAGCGGTGAGTCTCGGCTCACCCTGGAGGCAGCTTTCCAACTTCTCCAGTTCTTAACAGACTCTTCCTGAACTGTTCATAATGGTGAGGAACAAAGTGGTAAAGAGGCTCTTGACAGCGACGAGCAAAATGACACCTTTATGTGTCTTTTGTCTCTGAGAATGAAGACGAGACCATAAAACTGTTAACGTCATGGTGCTACAGTATAAACACAACTGATGTTGCAAAGGGAGACTAATACCAAGCAAACACCCACGACTTATAGAAAGGAATTCTTACATTATGTCTAACACGAGCAAATTTAAGTCCAATTTCATGACATCTAAACCTTAAAAAAGCAGGTTCAAAGTCGTGTGTGTGTTTGCTGTGCTGGTGGTGGACAGAGCAGTGAGGAGAATGAAATACAAGCAGACTCATTCATCAGAGGACTTGTTAGACCCACGCTGACTTAGAGAGAAGAAGAAGAGTGTTGCCTGCCGTTCCCCCTCCTGACTCTACAAATGACCACATGAATGTGTGTGTGTGTGTGTGTGTGTGTGCACACCTGTATGTGCAGGTTCAGGCTGCAGCACAATGATCCAGGGTAACTTCTGTCCTTGTGTAGATAAAACCTGGAGGGCTGAGAGACGGAGTTACTGAAAACCACAGCGAGTCTTTACCCTGCTCTGATGTTTTAGACAAACAGTGAGGATACCTTCGCCCTGTGTGTCACCATCAGTGTGAGCCGAGTCCCGGTGGTTCTCATACAGTGACAGCTGAACGATCTCCCCATCAGGGCCCAGAAGAAGGCTGCCGACAGGTTTGTTCTGCAAGTCTGACAATACACAACAGCTGTTTGAGGGGTGAATGTGTTGTGACTTCTCTGATGCCGATGATGTGCAGATGATGAGAGGAAAACGTCCGCTGACGACTTGTTGCATAAAAATAGGTTTATTACAAAAAGATCAGTTGTCTAACAGGCTCCATGGAAGCCTGGGAAGACGTAACCCAATTATTTGTCTCTTACAGACAGAGTATCCCCTAGCCAAATTAACGTCTTCCCCGAGCTTCTCTGAATCTCATCTTTTATACCTTTAGGAACGCTGACCTCACCATATGGTTTCCCTCAGTAGCAAGGCCCAAAGAGGTCTTGCCCTAATATGGAGGGATGTATAGAAATTGTCTCTCTTGGGAAGTCACCACATCCTTATATGTTACTATCACTCTTGGGAAGTCATCCTGCAGCACCCTGACCTCACATGTTAACACATACCATGCATCCTCTCTGACTCTCTTACCTAAACATTCACAGAGAAGACACACACACATACATACACACATCAGATACCACAAATGAAAGTGTAACACCGTGACCTCCGACCTGAAGACTTGCAGAGTGACGTTTTCAACATTTAGTGGACAAAATGCACTTTTTCATGTCTCATCATGAACATGTGTCCTTCTCCTAAACACCGTCCTCCTGCTGAAAACCTGAATCCAAGTGGTTGTCAGCCATTGCTATGTGGCTAAAGCTGCTCTGGTCATAAGATGTCGAAGGTACGAGCAAAACATGCAAATTGTGCCGATGTTGGTCTTTCACTTTGTTTGGCTGTTTATTTGGCAGGTTAGTCTGTGGAACTGGTGTTAGCATGATGCTAAGCTAATATGTTTCCCCTTCGGAGACGGCAGAGCTGATCCGGAGGTTGTTGGGCGGGGCCTGCTCAAAGGAGGGGGGCCTTAAAGAGACAGGAGTGACCTGTGTACTTTATTAATGAATGGCATTAGTTACCTCTCAGCTCCAGGGGTAGGACGCCCCTCACCACGCCTCTGTTAGCATCACTTTGACTGGACTCACAGGGATCCTGGAGGTCCGGCAGTCGGTTCTGTAAGAAGGCCAGAGAGCTCTGCCTGCCCGGGCCTTTCCGACCCGCAACACAACCCAGCGCTCCTGCTGGAGGAGGAGGCTCTACGGAGAGGACACAGGATCAGGGAAGAAGAAAATATCCTCCAGGTGGTTTGAAGCTCCACAGAAGCAGAATTAGATTCAGTGCATCAGACTGAATTTATTATTTTGCATCTAAATACCAACTTGTGAAGTCTGTGTGCTGTACCTCCTCCAGGCTCCAGCAGAATCAGGGAGCCTTTCTCAGAGGGTAGCCTTCCTCCTCCTCCTCCTCCTCCTCCTTCTCCTCCTCCTCCTCTTACTGTCTCTTTTTTAAAGTATTGTGTCTCACTTTTTTCTCCTCCTCTGCTTTGCTTCCCACACATCTCTCCTGAAAGACAAGAGGAAGAGCTGGAATATATAATACATATTGAAAAATAATGCTGTGCACTATAGTTTATAGTAAATACGGAGGGAGTTCAGCCCTAGTTAGTAACATTTTATGACTAGTGAGAAAGGACCAAACTATATAGATAATACAGATGTTGATGATTTAAAGTGATGAATTGAACTTCAAAATGTCAAAACGTTTCCCCTGATGTTGGAGCTCTGATTGATTGAAGTTCATGACTTTTGCTGGTCTCTGTGTTTTAGACTTCATGAGGACACTTATGGTCTTTTCAAGGTTACCGTCCTTCCCAGGAAACAGCAGAGGAACAAACAGACGCTGCTGATGGAGTCTTTGCACGTTGTCTTGGGACTGGAGTCCAGTTCTTTCTGCCTTTGGCCGGGCGTCCTGTTGGGTGTGAGGCTGTGTGGCCCGGCTGGGGGTCAAAGCATGACTCCCTGCTATCGGAGGCAGGCGCAGTGTGTGGTCTTCATCGGTGCCGGGGCCCCCCCATGTCAGCTGAAACAGTTAATGTGATAACAACATGAGGAAAATGAGCATTTCACTCAACAAACCTGTCACATATGCAAAGACCAGGCCTTACATGGGACTAGGAGAAGTTTGACTGGATTTTACTGAAAGCCAATGAGGGAGTGATGTCGGACCTGCAATTAGTTTTCAAATATAAGTCAAATATTTGCAGTTCCTTTAACTTGTAAAACTGAGGATTCTGGATTCCAATAAGGATAAAAGACGTCACACTCCTCTTTTTAGATTATGACATGTGTTCAGAACTCCAGCAGATAAAATGAAGGGAAACAGTAATTAGCTGGTCAAACTGGTGTGTAAGTCTGGTGGTAAGTAGTAAAACTGATATTGTAATGTGCTTGAAGCCGCTGCCTTACCCGCTCTGTCTCCTCCCAGCAGGGCTCATGACCGACTGAACATCCCACCGGCAGAGGGGGGAGGAGGCCTGAAGGCAACCAGAGCGTCAAGGTTAACAACATACACTGCAGAGGAGTTTGGTTTGGTGTTTGCTCCTCATCGTCTGACCAGAGAACAGCCAGGAAAACACAGTTTGCACCTGATATACTGAGGAGGAAGGTGAGTACATTTGCATTTCATTATATTTACAACTTTGCAGTAACTAAGGACACCAGTTTGTTCTACAGTCCATACGCTCTCACCTGTCTTCCCACGTCTGAGCCCACTTGATGACCTTTCTCTGTCTTGGATGGAAAAGCTTGGGTCATCACAGGCACAGGTCATGTTTGGGTGATGGAGCTCCTGTCCTGCACGGTGGTGGTTTGTGTCAGCATGCTGGGAACCATCAGTGCGGTGCAGATGAGTGTCTACGTCAGTCTGTAGTTGGTAGGAAAGACATTTGACCAGTAAATTAAGCCTCTTTACAGATAAAGGAGCTTTAATAAACATCTTTAGACGTCATGTCACCTGAGTCTCATCTGGTTCTTCAGGGGTCCGTCCTGCATGGTGTACCCAGGGCGGAGGCTCCGCCTGTGGGGTTGGAGTCCTGGAGGTACAGGGTATGTGGAGGAACAGATCCAGCCTGATGCCCTGATCCGCCTCTTTATCTGCAGAGAAGCTTCGTCTTAGGATCCAACCACACTTGGACTTGGAGGCCACTCAAGTCAGAGTTTCATGCATAAGTTGATGTGCAGCGGAAGCCAGAGAATTTGTGAGCAAATGATAAAGAGAATGAGCAGAAATGTGCTCCTTCTGTCTGAGTCATGAGTGGTGGGACTGTGACATGAACGGCTTCACAGAAATAGATTTCATCCAAATCAAATTTCAGGATCTCAAGGGCCAACTAGTGTCTGTTTTTACCTTCATGCTCCTGCTGCTGAGTCGTTGTTTCTGCAGGAAGCCTCTGAGGATTCAACTGTGCAGGCAGAGCTGGACTGGGCTGCTGTCGTGTGGCGCGGATGGGAGGAGGAGGAGGAGTGGGATGATGAAGAGGAGGAAAGAAAGGTGGAGCGAGTCTGGAGCTGGGTGAACTGGTGAACTGGCTGTTGCAGTAGCCTAAAATGGCTGCCGTCAGCTCCTTGAGGGTGCTCAGCTGAGGCTCCACCTGTCGAGTGTGCCGCCGAACAACTCGCTGCTTCCTTTCTCTGGTCTCTGAGTGACAACTGGTTTCCATAGTAACCAAGTCCTGGAGACAGAAGATGGTGGACAAAAATCAACCTATTGGTTTCTGAGCTTCATCTGATTTCACATCAGCATCAGATTATTCTTCTGTTTCACAAAATACAGCATCAGACAGCAGAAACTATAAACATGTGTTACATCATTCACACACACACACACACACACACACACACACACACACACACACACACACCTGGGAGTACAGCAGAAGTGCCCCCCTACGGGTGCTGTAGGTCTTTGGGAGGGTCGACTCTGCCTCCAGACGGCTGCTGTCGGACAGTCGCAGGAGGGAGTCCTGGGACCTCCAGAGGTAGTAATCCTGTTGTATTATATGAAGCTTTAGTTCAGACACAAACACAGTAAACCAGCAGCAAACACATCATCGGTCTCTGGTGTCAGTAGCCTTTGTGAGGACCTGCGGAGTGAAGCACACGTCCAGTCGTCCATCGTGTCTCCCCGTGTTTCCGTTGGATGAGATGAATCGACCACATCCTCGACTCAGCAGGGACAGAGACAAGTCCTGCATGGTGTCACTTCATCCTGGAAGAGGACCGGGCTCATTCAGGCTGTTCCAACATAAACACGGCAGCGCTGACTTGGTAATGTGATAATCAGTGATTAGCTTCAGGCTTGTGTGGAGTTTTCTCTCTCTCACTGTGTCTGTGTTGGTTTTATTGTTATTACCTGTAAAGGTGTGAACTGTTGTGAACTGGTTCTCTTTCTATGAGCAGCCCTCCCCCAGTCCGTGTGTCTTGTATCCAGATACTATCGTTGTGTATCGAAGGGCGTGCTCAGAATCATTCGATCTCTCCTGTGAAGTCACTGACTGATGTAATATCTTTTATTTTAAACAGTGATTTCATTGATCACTTAAACCCTTAAATAATTATTATATTATCCATAAAAAGGCAAAAAAAAGAGAAAGAAACTTCAACAGCCTTTCCCCACTTAGATCACCAAACCAGACATTTCCAAGCCTCATGCACTGTGATAACAAATAACCTAATAATAAAGTTTAACATAGAAAATGAGACAGTTATTGGCACCAGAGCCAAAGTATAAAGACATCATGGAGCAGAGTTAATTATGTCAGACATTGTTTCCTTTAAAGCAACAATAAATCACGGCAGAGAGCAAATCGCACCAACATTTTAGGAGTAGAGCTCTGAAAATGTTCCTAAGAAGAGTACAGTAAGTGTCCTCTGGATCTGTGTCATGTTTTATAGCAGAAATCAGCATTAAAGCACTGGACGTACCTGCTGGGAGTGTGTGTTCAGTCCCTGTTGCCGGGCCGCCAGAGTCAGTACTGTGTGTTCCAGTGTATTTCACTGCAGCCACGGAAACAGAAACAGAAAAACACACACACACACACACACACACAGAAACACACACACACACACACGTTCCGTTAGCAGCACCATGACTTTGCTAAAGATGAGACACTTTACTAAAGGAACGTCCTGCTGTATTGAGGAAGACTTGAAACTAGTGATTGAGACCATAACCTCATAACGAAGGTGTTGACTGAGGTAATAAATAATAATAATAAATAATAAAGAAGGATTTAGCTCAGAGCTCATTCTGCTCCAGACTCTGCTCACCTCCGGCCCACAGACTCTCCTGTCTGTTTAAGAAGAAACCAACCTTGATCCACCAGATCATCCACCTAACGAATCCAGTAAGAAAGCTTACCCCGTCGCACTTCAGCCTTCACCTGGCCTGGTACAGCCTCCTGCTCTTCTTTACTCCTGACAAACCAGGTGGGCATCCAGGATCCTGACGCATCAAGCCTGATGCTCGGTCACCACCACATGGTACTGATCCAGACCCCTTTGTTGCCAGTAAGACGGTCTCCATAATCAATAACTGCCAGGTTCTCCAGTAGGCCAAGTCCTCCTGGTGCACCAGGACTGGACTGGACTTAACCAAACTCTGGCAGCAGTTCTGGTGGCCAATCATGGAGGCAGACCTTCAAACCTACACCTCTGCCTGTTCTGTGTTCATCCACTCTGGTCTCCTGGTCACTTCATCACCGGTCTTCCTCTTCTTATGGTCAGACTCAGCAGACGTCTCCTCCTCTGCCTCGGCTCTCTGTCCGTCTTGGTCAGGAGCTTCTTCCTCTCTGTCTCTGCTGTGCTTTGATTACAGGAGTGGGATCAGCTGTGCAGGCTGCTCCTCACCTCCTGCATCTTCACTTCTAATATCGATTCGTTAATAAATTCTGCTTTGCTTCTTCTTCCTGGACTCTGGTTCACATTTTGAGTCAACAGTAGATGTTTGTTCATAATAGTAATTGTATTTGTGTTTTTTATAGTGTTCATTGTATTTCTGAGACTCTGAGACTCATTAACATTACAGGTCAGAGCTACATGAATGTAAATCAGCATTACCTTTTCCACTCAGTATAATATTTCCCAGTACTTTAAGGTAAACTGTCATTATTATTAATATTATTCTTATAATGTATATTTGTATGTAGACTTTCATCACTGCTTTTACTTTTGTTCTGCACCTTTTGTTTTGTCTTGTTACTAAATTGACTCAGAGACTCGCACAAGAATTCTTTTGTACCTGTCTTACTCGATCAAATGGCAATAAACTCTATTCTAATAAATATTGTAGTGTTAACTGTTTTCTACAGTGCATGTTGTGTATTTTATCTAACCAGGCCCCATTTTTTTAAAAGGCCGCTTTTGTGTAGTTTTTTATATATTATATTTTGTGTTTGTCTGTTTGTAAATGTATCTGGTGAAGCACTATGTGACATGTCTGCTCTTGAAATGTGCAATAAATATATACATATATATATAAAAAGTGAATTACTTACGTTACCATGACTTTGTGGTGCAAAAAACAAGGAGTGAGTCACAGCAGTGATCTCGCTGTGATGGATGACGCTGCACAGAGATCCATGAACAAACGCTGCGTACACACTCCTCTGTGTGTGGAAACTTTAATGTGTTGTTTGTCTGTACGTGTGTGTGATTGTGTCTCTCTGGAGTTTATAATGTTTATGCATCTTGCCTGGAAGAACATCAGTATAAAGTTTTGAAATCTGCCTCAGTTTGCCTCAGTGGGGGGGAGGAGGTTATAGCAACTGAAGGTTCTGTCCATCTCTCAGACTGTTTAGTGAGTTTAACCTGTGATATGACTGGAATATGACAGGATGGTTCATCCAAAGCCACAATCAGAACTTATCAGAATATTCTTCTGAATATTGTTAACATAAATAAGAAAATATAACATTTAACCAGAGAACAAGCAAATAGTGCAAACATATGTGTTACATCAGACATGAGTGGCTGCAGGGCGTCAGTTTAATCTCTCACTTTTACATTTAATCTGGTAACAGGATCACAAACCCAAACTCTAATTCTACAGTTCAACAGTCTGAGAAACAAAAGGGCTCTGCCGTCTGTTCGGCTCTTTTAAACGGAGGTTTCTAAGGACAACAGCTTCTACATACGTCATGTTTACTGGTAAAACAACTTTTCTACAATTCTGTTCTTTAAGCATAAATTCATCTGTTGTCTGAGCTGCTCATCTTGTTCTGGGACATTCAGTAACTACATTTGAATAATTTTCTCCACTGACCCTTGAAATATTTTGAGTTTAACATTATTTTACTTTACATTTACTGCAGTCACACAACCTCAAAAGACAAATCACCAGATGTATTTGTTGTGCTGTAACTGGGCCGATGGAAAACTCATCAGAGATTGTGTCATTTGTGTTTGCAATGTACGGTAACCTGGGGCCTTTAAAGTACCTGTACTTCACTCTGGCAATGCTGTTTTACATATCAGTTCTTTTTGCCAACACTGTTCTTATTGTCATTATTTATATGGACAGAAATCTGCACGAGCCCATGTATCTCTTCCTGTGTAGTTTGTTTGTGAATGAAATATACGGCAGCACGTCCATGCTGCCCTGCTTGATGTCACAGATCTTATCAGAGACTCATGAAATTTCCACCTTTTCCTGCTTCCTTCAGATATTTAATATTCACACATATGTGGCTGTTGAATTTGGCACTTTGACAATAATGGCTTATGACAGATATGTATGTATTTGTAAGCCTTTACATTATAATGTCATGATAACCAAAAGAACAGTACAAAATGTCATCCTTGTTATCTGGATAGTTTCTTTTATAGAAGTTGGAGTTTTACTGTCCTTCACTATCCATCTGAAGCGTTGCAGGAGGATTATCCACAAAGTGTTCTGTGCACACCACCTTGTAGTCGAACTTTCTTGTTCTCCCGACAGAACTGTGTCGCTTATTCATGATCTGGTGTTCGGCCTTATTTTCACCGTTGCTGCTCCTGTCAGTTACATTTCATTCACATATGTAAAGATTTTGTCTGTGTGTTTGAAAGGCTCCAAAGAGACCAGGATGAAGGCGTTCGACACCTGCACTCCACATTTCATTTCCCTCGTCAGCTTTGTCTTTGCCTGTTTTTACAGCATGATCACTCAGAGGTTTGACATGTTCTCTGTTCCATATCCGCTGTGTGTTTTCTTGTCTATGTATGTAGTGATCATTCAGCCTCTTCAGAATCCAGTCATGTACGGCCTCAAACTGTCAAAAATTCAACATGCTTGTAAAAATTTGCTGACATTAAAAACGTTGGAACAATACATTTCCACTCAGGTTATTTGAGTTCTTTATTAATATAAAGCTACACAATCATAATATATAGACAATGAAAATAATTTCTGTACAGCAGACCATCGTCATGTAAAACAGACTGTTGCTGTGGACGCAAGGAAATCATTGCTAAATCAATAATGTTTTGTGTCACATTATTGACTTGTTTGAGTATAAAATCACCTTAGGATCATAATTATCATCATTAATTAAAAAACAGATGACTGTGTGTGAAGGATTTCTAAAAGACTTTTCTCAGGAGTCACATAGTTTTAATGAATTCTGAGTATTAATTAAAAAAGTTTGGTTTTAAAATGCTTCAAAAAGAGATCAACATTGGTATAGAATCACACAGTTTAATCCAAAAGAAAAGTGGAAAGTTTAGCACCTTTGGACTTTTGAATTGTAAAATAACAGATGCAAACTAGTTTTTGCTGCACAGGACGGCGTTCAGAGACACAAACCAAGGAACCAAAGTCCTTGTTCACAGGTTACCACATAGTTTAACAGTAGGTAGATGGTAATGTCACTCACACGTCAACGTCCATCTAAAGTTTGATTAAAAATTAGATTTCTGAGTAGTTCTGCTTCCACCAGTGACACATTAACTTTATTAATTTAACTTTATAGATCGTCTTACTGTATGTTCTTATTGTTATGACATGTCAAAGTAAACACACACCAACCATTATGATACACACACACAATATTTATTTTATATTACATTACATTATATTATATTACATTATATTTTATTTTATTATATTATATTATATTATATTATATTATATTATATTTTATTTTATTTTATTTTATTTTATTTTATTTTATTTTATTATATTATATTATATCATATTATATTATATTATATTATATTATATTATATTTTATTATATTTTATTTTATTTTATTTTATTTTATTTTATTTTATTTTATTTTATTATATTACATTATATTTTATTTTATTATATTATAATGCTCTGGCTAATGGTCATGCTAGTTAACAAACTGGAGTTGTGTTAATGTATTTAATTACTCCCAAAGGATGAAAGACATAATGACCTGCTGACCCCCCCTGACATGATTACTTTGATAATTAGGTCGATCATCAGTTATTACACACACACTTAAGGTAAAACTGTTTCGGTGTCTGTAATATTACAACATGTTGTCTCGTTTGGAGTTGTTTCTGCCTGAACATCCTCTGAGTCCAGCACACTGTGGGTCATAATTAGCTGTTTACAGACTGGCTGTAGTCAGGCCTGTCCTCCCCTGAGGCCGTCCACCACACATGGGAGGTCACAGTACAGGACACTAATGACACTCATTACTGTATCTTCACATCAGCTGTGGGCCTCTGTGGACAACATCTTTGTGTCAAATAGTAAATCATACTCAATGGAAGTCACACACACACACACACACACACACAGTTTCTCTTAACTTTGTTTCTATATTATGACCTTTGACCTTGTATCAGTGTAAAAGTTTTGGGTCACTTAACCTCACACCTTCATGAGTAACTGACATTCTTATCAACGGTTGGAGACCTGAAGGTGGTGGAGCACCGTGGGCTTCTCCTTTGGACTATGTTTCCTCCGGACAGTCACCCAGGGGGAGTAGGAGCTATGCTAGGTCGGGCCGCACCGGCTACTGGGGGCTGGCTAGCTACAGCTACTGACTTATGCTCCATGGTGCGGAACTGTGTCTCCAACTCACTAAGTCTCCAGTACAGCAAATAAACTACACTTATTACAGGTATCAGTTTCACTAAAGGAGGCCGAGGAAGAACTAAACATGTGGCACACTGAGCAGGAGACTGAGAGGGAGAGAGAGAAGCCATTGTAGAGGTTTTAGCTTTTTAATCTAGCTAGTGATTTAGGTATAAAACTACAGAAATAGCGAGATAATCACCACAAGGAAGTGAGACCTATGCGTGCAGGTTTTAGATTTAAGTGTACAACTGGTGATTAGGACAGTAAAGCGTGAAAATAGATCCAGTACAGATAAAGAAATGTGAAGATGTTGTTGATAGCACAGTATACAGAAGCTCCGATAGCCGGAAATTAGGGATTTCAGCATATGAGAAAGAGTATCGAAGCATCATAGCTGCCATTGACAGTGTGCTGTTACCCTTTCAATACTTTATATTTTACACTTCATGTGGTTCAGAGTTCTATCTGCTGGCAGCCATGGCCTATGACAGATATGTGTCTATATGTAAACCTCTGCAGTATGTAACTATCATGGGAAAACCAACAGTCAGTGTTTCCTTGGTTTTGTCTTGGTTTGTACCTGCTTGTCAGATTGCAGGGTCAGCTGCTAACAGGAAGATCTGTACTAAAGATGAAAGAAATCTCAAAACACCTCAAAGTTCTGTAAAATCAGATGAGCTTTTGTTTTAGCACGAATGTTAAAGAATGTTCTTCAAAAAGAAAAAAGACTGATATAGGATGGTTCTGGTTTGGTTTGATAATTTGAAAGGTAATAAAGGTAGTAATGATGTTCATATTCGTAACATTATCTCAGGTTGTACTGATGAAGCTCATAATGGCCATAGAGCATCCTTTTATTTCATCTTGAATAAAATAACAGCATGCTGTTTGTTAATGTCTAAACTCTTGAACACAAAAGCACTTGCCAGTGTTTTCTCTTGAAGTGTGTTGATATATGCAATTAAAACTAATAAAATCATTTTTATTAGCAATGATATTGGTTTCTGGGCATTGATGTCTTATATGCCACACCACTGATAGTGCATTGATTATTATTTCAGTATTATTTTAGCACAATGCTGCAGACACACAGCCACAAACTCTGATATAAGAGTTAATTAAATATGATTGTCCTCAATTACATGAATATAATAATTAAATGTTAAATGCTTTGATATGAATCACAGAGACCAGGAGGTATCATAATGTAGTCGGTTGTCAAATGTGATACTGCAGCACACAAATGAACTCTGGGCGGGGGTCTATAGTGACATCTTATGGCTGCAGGCAGAATTAGACTGTAAGAATAGGATCTATAAAAGTTTTAAAGACTTATGTAAGCCTTCATAACAGCATGTAACAGCATTGTGCTGCACTTATTCCATCACATGTTAACTTATAATCAAGACCCCAACTTGTTAAGGGTCAATATCAGGCCCTGTTATTTAAATAGTTCACATAAGGCAGGTGGGGAGTGCCTACTGCTGAATCAATGAACTAATGGATGATGCACAAATACTGCAAAGAGCAGCACAAATGTATTATGGTTCTAATGCTGATCTGGTATTGGTACCAATTAATACCAGACCTCAGTAACCATCCTCATAACTGTCAATTCAAACAAAATACAAGTGGCGCTATTCCAAAAAACCTTGAGGTAAAAGAGGGTATAAAACAAATTCAATGATTCAAGGATCTTTATTGTCTTACCAGCACATATTTTCACATGAGATGGCATGAAATTGAGTACTTGGGTCTCGGTTATAAGCCAAAGAGAATAAATAAACTATAAACTATAACAAGAGTGTTACAAAATAAACAAGAACAATAAAAAAAAATCACTACAAAAACAAACATTTAACAGTGATGAATAAGCATGTGTGCAAAATGCAAAAATCATTAAGTTCATCCTTTATTTAGTTAATCCGTAGTTGGTCAATTTATATAGTCAGGGTTAAAGGTCAGGTGGCAGGGTAAAGGACCTAAATGCAGACAAAGGAGGCAGCAGGATGATTTTAATGCATCTTAAATGACAAATGAATGCATACAGGCAGGAGGCAGGCAGGTACAGGTACAGGTACAGGTACAGACTCCAGTAACCAACAACAACAACAAGGCAAAAACACAAAGCAGAAAACAACTTTGTAACTTGGATGAACTGTCGAGGGGAGGGGCAGTCACATGATGGCAAAAGCAGTGAAAGTCTCCTGGCCTCTGGTGGACAGTAGAAGAACGGCAGGTCTAAGGAGACAGAAAGTCTTTCACCTCTGAGAATTGAGCAAAACCTGTGGACGGGGACAGAGAGCAAATTCAGGTTGTGATGGAAGGCCAGCGACGGAGCCTGAACCACTCTGGACGGCGACCTGGAGGATCAGTAATGGAGGATGAGCTGCTCTGAGATATGGTGGTGACCATAGCACTGCCAAACAAGCAGTTGGCACTCAGATGGGCAGCCAGGGCAATGGTCACGAGGGAGGCAGCCATAAGGTGGGCAGCCAGGGGGCTGGGCTGCTGAACTGAAGCGGAGTACAGCCGCAGGCCAGAATGGAGGGGATATCACCCAGAGACCCCAGGACAGAGAAACCAGGACCCAAGCCAAAAAAAGCTGGGGGTTGGACTTCTGAAACTACAGGACATGGAAACACTGACGACTCAGGAGGTGAAGTCACAGGAAACACAGGAAGCTGGATGACTGGAGACACAAGAAACCACCACTCAGAGTGCTGCAGACTCTGGAGGCAGAAACACGGGATGCTTCAGACTCTGAAAATGGGAGCTGGACTCTTTGAGAAGACCTCATGTAGGCAAACTTGGCAACCACAGGAAACAGTCAAACAAAGTGGATGTCTCCTTGTGTAAACAAAGTCACCTGTAATACATGTGGGCTACCTGCACACCCCCTCTATAAATACCACATGGTAGCCTACATCCAGCCTCTCAGAACCTTCTCCCAAAAAGGTTCTGAGTGACCAGCACGACTGGCAGTCATTCATAAATTTACAGAACCATAGCCATCTATAACCCTAACCGCCATTCTGTTTCAGTCCTTTGTGACTGTATGAGTGGCAGTAAACAAAGAGGATGAACAGATACCCACCCACTGGTCATCTGCAAAAGCCAATGGTAGGATAGCTGATGCTAACCTGGAGCAAGATGCCACATTAAGGCGACAGAACGTGGAGAACGTACCAGGCACTGACCAGGAAGTTGCCACACACACAGATCTCCGGTAGCCACAACCAGTGACATCTGAGGGGGCAGATTTACATGCTACTTCATATTCCTGTTTGATTGTATCAACAATCAAATGGGACAGCCTCTATTTAGAGAGTGTGCCCCCTGTTTTATTTCCTGTAGCAGATAAACAGCTGCTCGCCTAAAGCTCTGGGGAGGATGGTGTGCCTCCAGTTATATGGATTGGTTAATATGGCTGGGGGACAAAACCTTTGGTAGGAAGGAGATATTTGGCCACAGTGTAAACTCTGAGTGATAGAAAGTGGAGTTCGCTCACATGTTTGGAAGTAGTAACAGCCACAAGAAAAGCAGTTTTCATTGACATATTCCTCAAGGTCATCCCTGCCATTGACTTGAATGGTGACCTGCTCAAGGCATGCAGAACCATGGGCAGGTCCCATGCTGCTGCAGTCTTCACCCTGGGGAAGTGTAGCCTCTGAGCACCACACAGAAACTGTCCCACCCAGTAATGTGCCCCAGTTGGCTTGGCATCAGTATGACCATGGTTCAAGTACATATTGGCAATGTGTACCTTCAGGGTTGAAGCAGCCCGGCCCGCTTCAAAAAGATACTACAAATACCACAGAATATCCTCCAAAGGGCAATAGCCTGGGTCTAAACCCCAGGAAAACAGTTAGTTGAGCACCCCAAGGCAAATAGATCAACATGGGCCTCCCCATACCATTCGCAGATCATCTGCACTACCTAGGGCAGTACGGTACTATGAGTTCTTTAAGAAATGATGGAGCCTGAACATTAAGAGCTTTGGAGGTGAGGAGAAGAATTTTAAACTCTATTCTAGATTTGACTGGAAGCCAGTGAAGAGAAGCCAGTACAGGAGAAAGATGGTCTCTTCTCTTAGTTCTGGTCAGAACAGGAGCAGCAGCGTTCTGGACCAGCTGGAGAGTCTTTAAGGACTTATTGGGGCAGCCTGATAATAAGGAACAGAAATAATCCAACCTGGAAGTGACTAATGTGTGGACTAGTGTTTCTGCATCATCTCCAGACAGGATGGACCTGGTTTTAACAACATTAGTAGAAGAAAAAAGGCAGAGCTGTAAATCTGATTATGTCATATTGTTCTGGCTAAGGGTCGTGTTAGTGAACAGGCTGGAGCTCTGATGATTACAAGAGATGTAATGTTTGGAGTTGTTTCTGCCTGAACATCCTCTGAGTCCAGCACACTATGGGTCATAATTAGCTGTTTACAGACTGGCTGTAGTCAGGCCTGTCCTCCCCTGAGGCCGGGCCTGTTGTTCACCACAGTGGGGGGGGGGGCACAGTACAGGACACTAATGACACTCATTACTGTATCTTCACATCAGCTGTGGGCCTTTGTGGACAACATCTTTGTGTCAAATAATAAATCATACTCATTGGAAGTCACTTGTTTCATTCATTCCTCTGAGGCACACACACACACAGTTTCGTGTTGTTTCTATATTATGACCTTTGACCTTTTGGTTTTGGGTCACTTAACCTCACACCTTCATGACTAACTGACATTCTTATCACTTCCACCAAGCAGCTCAACTTGAATTCTTACTGCTGATTTCTCTTCAGTCAAGTCATGAAAGAAATTAAACGAACTTAAACAAAAGTGGATGAGGATCAAATGTTTATATAGACCCTCTCTCTCTCTGTCCAACCCCCACCCAACACGGACCCGGACAGAAAGCCGCCCCCATCTGAGCCCGGTTCTGTTCGAGGTTTCTTCCTGTTATAGGGGAGTTCTTCCTGTTGCTCATGTGGATGTTCTTGAATCCTTAATTTGGAATTCCTGAATCTTTGGGTCTCTGAATTAAAGAGTTTGGTCTGAGCTGCTCTTTATGGAAAGAGTCATGAGATAACACTGTTATGAAGTGGCACTATATAAATAAAGATTGATTGATTGATTGATTGATTAACTTGCAGTGCCCTGTTTGCCTCTGACTGGGTACCTGAGGCTGGTCCTGTGTGCACATTGGGATCATGACATTTCCTCAAAGCTTATCAAAGCTCATGTTGCAGTATCAAACTTGACAATTAAACAAATGTTTTATCAGTTTTAATTCCATATATTAAAACATTACAAGAAAGAAACACAGGCAAGTGATTCTGTGAAGGCTTGAGAGTTTAAACATTTACATTCACTTATTACTCATCTTCACTTTAAGGCCATTATGAATTTCATCAGTAAAACCACAGATGAATTAATAATTAAACAAATGATTATTGATTGAATGCAGCTATTTAAATGATCAGTCGTTACATTGCTGAATCTATTAGTCATCAAAACTAAACATTAAAAATAAGTTTCAAAAATCAGACAAATCACATCTCTGCTTTTTTAGAAGAAATGACTGAACATTATTTGTGCTAAAACAAAAGATCATTTGACTTTACAGAACAACTTTATTAGTTTTAATTGCATATATCAACACACTTCAAGAGAAAACACTGGCAAGTGCTTTTGTGTTCAAGAGTTTAGACATTAACAAACAGCATGCTGTTATTTTATTCAAGATGAAATAAAAGGATGCTCTATGGCCATTATGAGCTTCACCAGTACAACCTGAGATAATGTTACGAATATGAACATCATTACTACCTTTATTACCTTTCAAATTATCAAACCAAACCAGAACCATCTTATATCAGTCTTTTTTCTTTTTGAAGAACATTCTTTAACATTCGTGTTAAAACAAAAGATCATTTGATTTTACAGAACAACCTCTTGAGGTGTTTTGAGATTTCTTTCATCTTTAGTCCATATATGATTGGATTAAAGAGCGGATGATACAAAACCAGCTGTAAATTCATTATTAAATGTGCAGTTTTTGGGATATCTGATTCCAGTCTGAGTACAATAGTATCAAATGAGCCAAACAAGAAAAAGTTGATTAAAACTATCAGATGGGGTAAACAGGTCTGTGCAGCTTTTGTCCTGACTTCTTTACTGCTTCGATGACATACAAGGAGTATCTTTGTGTAAGTAAAAATTATGTAGAGCATAGGAAAAAAAATAGTCAGCAAACAAATCACACCATACACAGACAGCACGCTTGAGCTCACACAGTGAAGTCTGTAAACTGCATTGTTACAGAAGATCCCTTTCAAAGTAAAGTTACAGATCTTCCTGTTAGCACTCAGTGCAGCTGACCCTGCAATCTGACAAGCAGGTACAAACCAAGACAAAACCAAGAAAACACTGACTGTTGGTTTTCCCATGATAGTTACATACTGCAGAGGTTTACATATAGACACATATCTGTCATAGGCCATGGCTGCCAGCAGATAGAACTCTGAACCACATGAAGTGTAAAATATAAAGTATTGAAAGTGACACACTGAATGTGATGTGATCTGTTTCTTTGATAAAACATCTATCAAAAGCTTTGGATGGATAGTAGTGCTCAAAAGAACAGAGTTGATGAGCAGAGCTGCAATGAAAATGTACATAGGCTCATGGAGGTTTTGGTGAATCACGATGAGGAAAACGATGGTGGAATTACTGCAGATTATTAGAATATAAACTGTAAAAATGATCACAAAATAAACATATCGGTATTTCTCCATTTCTACATACCCACCAAGAGTTATATATGTTACATTCAATCCTTCATCCATCCAGACTGTCAAAAATCAGCATCAATCATTAAAACATATTATATATCATTAATATTACTGACTAACTGAAATTACAATTGAGTAAATAAGAGGCACTTTGAAAATGAACGACCATATAATCTGTACTTGAATGTCTTATTCATTCACAGTTACCTGTCAATAAAGAGTCAGTGTTCATGTCTACAGCTCTGAAGGTCCACAGGTTGAGTTTGTGACATGTTTTTATCAGACTGCTTCACCCTCGATGGACCTCATTAAACTTAATGAGACAATAACATGTGACTAACTCTGTCAAACTCTGCAGCTAAACAACAAAGTTCAAGTTCAACTTTAAAATACTTCATTTGTTCCTCAAAGACCAATATGAGGTGGGAAGTTTTAAACATGAGCGCACATCAACAGTTCATTTACAGACACACAACCTGGGGCTGCTTTATTGAATTATTATTGAAGAGGTCATAAAGTTGACATGTGAACACAAGCGCTGTATAAAAGCAATAACGAGAAAGTACAGAATAAAAAAACAAGACAGACATTCAAACAAAGCGATCAAAATGACTAAATAAAAACAGTAATAGTAATGGAGCAGTAATTAAAAACATTTGTAATAAATGTATGATTTCAGAAATGATAAGTGTCAGATAAGTGGATGTCTTATACTGTAAACAGGCTAAAAGAGGTGTAGTATTATCTCATCATCAGTTGCATTTATAATGTCGCATCAGCAGCCGATTGAATGTCCTGGTGTTTACCTTTTATTTTTGCTTTTTCATTCATTACTTTCAGATATGAACAATGTCCACTGCGTCCACATGGGACACATCAGTCATACAGTCATACAGCTCAGCCCAGTGTACGGTGTACAAGAACGAGGCAAGCAGCCAAACAACTGGATAAATGACTTATAGCAGTTCCAAATGTCATCAGTACAGCAATGATGATAACAACAGGGTTCTACATTTGCACAGTTAATAAAATGTTGTAAAATGTTTAGAAATTTCTTTCATTTTCAGTCCATATATGATTGGATTAAAGAGAGGCTGATACAAAATCATTTAAAGTATCTTCACATATGTAAAAAGGATTAAGAGCATAGGAAAAAGTGCAACATTTACCATGTAAACAACTTGAAACTCTGACATAATGCGGTTCATCTCTAAGGAAATCACAATTGTATCCACTACTACTCTCACTTAGATTTTTACTCAAACAGTATCACTTGGTACAATTTCATTTGGCATAAGAACAAAGATTCAGGATTTGGCAGGATTTTGCACTGATTTATTCTCTATTTTCTCATTATTGTTGTTGTAAAGTTCTTGTGTTCACTTTTCAGTGTTATCTGTCATCATCAGGAGCAAAGATTTGAGGTAGTGGGGCCCTGTCTACTTCCTGATTAGCTCAGTAGGCCGTTATCATCTGTTGTTGAGCTGGAACTACACACACATGTTATGTGACGTAACGTTAACACTGGACTTTCACTCAGGAGATCGCTGTGTGTTTCTGTGTGAAACAAAACGTCCACATAGACTTCTGTTTACCTGATACAAAAGTTAAATTACAAAACATAGTTATTATTAAAACCCAAACCATCATCTTTTCCTAAAACTAACCACGTCTGGGCTGGCATTGTCCAACGGTCGTATATGTTATTGTAGGAGTGTTGATAATAGTAAGTGATATGCACCTTCTGACCTTCCAGCTCAGTGGATGCGCTTTGTGCAACCAGGTGAACTCACTAAACGACTGTCTGTCGCTGAGCAGCAGCTCTTAGTTGTCCTTTGGCTCAGTGGGTCGGTGACGTGCTGAATGAAAACCTTTTGTTGAGCCACAGCTCAAATTTTTGCTGCATTTGCATCTGCCGTTCTTGTGCAAGTAGCTCACTGGCTTTTGCAATAGAGAGAGAGAGAGAACCATTTTTTAGGCAACAGTGACAATGAAAAACTCCCCTTTAACAGGAAGAAACCTCGAACAGAACCAGGCTCAGATGGGGGCGGCTTTCTGTCCGGGTCCGTGTTGGGTGGGGGTTGGACAGAGAGAGAGAGGGTCTATATAAACCCTGATCACTATAAGTAGTTTTCTGTTGATGCATTTGATCCTCATCCACTTTTGTTTAAGTACGTTTAATTTCTTTCATGACTTGACTGAAGAGAAATCAACAGTAAGAATTGAAGTTGAGCCGCTTACTGTCACCAGAGTGGAAGTGAAGAATGTCAGTTACTCATGAAGGTGTGAGGTTAAGTGACCCAAAACCAAAAGGTCAAAGGTCATAATATAGAAACAAAGTTAAGAGAGTGTGTGTGTGTGTGTGTGTGTGTGTGTGTGTGTGTGCCTCAGAGGAATGAATGAAACAACTTGTTATGAGAATTGCCATCCAAGGACAGGCTCACGAATTGCCAGACAGAGTGGCAATCGAGGGTGCGCTGATTTATTATTTGACACAAAGATGTTGTCCACAGAGGCCCACAGCTGATGTGAAGATACAGTAATGAGTGTCATTAGTGTCCTGTACTGTGACCTCCCATGTGTGGTGAACGGCCTCAGGGGAGGACAGGCCTGACTACAGCCAGTCTGTAAACAGCTAATTATGACCCACAGTGTGCTGGACTCAGAGGATGTTCAGGCAGAAACAACTCCAAACATTACATCTCTTTTGTCTTTTGAGAGTAATTAAACACATTATCAGAGCTCCAGCCTGTTCACTAACATGACCCTTAGCCAGAACACTACAATATAATATAATATAATTACTTTTATAACAACAAGAATATACAGTATAACAACCTACAAAGTTAAATTAATGAACTGAATGTGCTGACTGACTTTATTTTTGGGGCTGGTTGTGTCACTGATGGAAGTAGAGCTACTCAGAAATCTGATCTTTAATCTGCAGAGGAAGGAAACAGTAGAAGAAGAAATAACATATTACCAATGAGGAGGTGAATTTAGCAGTTAGCAGTGAAATGCAGCCTTGTATGGCCTTACTTGGTCTGAGCAGTAGCTCATGGAGGCTAATGTTCGCTAATGTTGGCAAACCGTAGATGGACGTTGAAGTGTGAGTGACATTACCGACTCATTTCAAAGCCCTGTTAAACTAAAGCAGTAGTGGATGATATCAGTAGTAGTAGTATCAGTAGTAGTATCAGTAGTAGTATTAGTAGTAGTATCATGATGGTTTCAGTCAATCAATCAATCAATCAATCTTTATTTACATAGCGCCAATTCATAACAGTGTTATTTCAAAACGCTTTCCATAAAGAGCAGCTCAGACCAAACTTTATTGCCACTTTATTTCTCAATACTTTGTTATATACCCTTTGTTGGCAATGACAGAGGTCAAACGTTTTCTGTAAGTCTTCACAAGGTTTTCACACACTGTTGCTGGTATTTTGGCCCGTTCCTCCATGCAGATCTCCTCTAGAGCAGTGATGTTTTGGGGCTGTCGCTGGGCAACACGGACTTTCAACTCCCTCCAAAGATTTTCTATGGGGTTGAGATCTGGAGACTGGCTAGGCCACTCCAGGACCTTGAAATGCTTCTTACGAAGCCACTCCTTCGTTGCCCGGGCGGTGTGTTTGGGATCATTGTCATGCTGAAAGACCCAGCCACGTTTCATCTTCAATGCCCTTGCTAGTGGAAGGAGGTTTTCACTCAAAATCTCACGATACATGGCCCCATTCATTCTTTCCTTTACACGGATCAGTCGTCCTGGTCCCTTTGCAGAAAAACAGCCCCAAAGCATGATGTTTCCACCCCCATGCTTCACAGTAGGTATGGTGTTCTTTGGATGCAACTCAGCATTCTTTCTCCTCCAAACACGACAAGTTGAGTTTTTACCAGAAAGTTCTATTTTGGTTTCATCTGACCATATGACATTCTCCCAATCCTCTTCTGGATCATCCAAATGCTCTCTAGCAAACTTCAGACGGGCCTGGACATGTACTGGCTTAAGCAGGGGGACACGTCTGGCACTGCAGGATTTGAGTCCCTGGCGGCGTAGTGTGTTACTGATGGTAGCCTTTGTTACTTTGGTCCCAGCTCTCTGCAGGTCATTCACTAGGTCCCCCCGTGTGGTTCTGGGATTTTTGCTCACCGTTCTTGTGATCATTTTGACCCCACGGGGTGAGATCTTGCGTGGAGCCCCAGATCGAGGGAGATTATCAGTGGTCTTGTATGTCTTCCATTTTCTAATACCTGCTTACCTATTGCACATTCAGTCTTCCCAGCCTGGTGAAGGTCTACAATTTTGTTTCTGGTGTCCTTTGACAGCTCTTTGGTCTTGGCCATAGTGGAGTTTGGAGTGTGACTGTTTGAGGCTGTGGACAGGTGTCTTTTATACTGATAACCAGTTCAAACAGGTGCCATTAATACAGGTAACGAGTGGAGGACAGAGGAGCCTCTTAAAGAAGAAGTTACAGGTCTGTGAGAGACAGA
Organism: Pempheris klunzingeri; assembly: GCF_042242105.1. NCBI lineage: Eukaryota > Metazoa > Chordata > Actinopteri > Acropomatiformes > Pempheridae > Pempheris > Pempheris klunzingeri. The sequence goes on from NC_092021.1 coordinate 26,687,269, forward strand.
AATCTTGCTTGTTTGTAGGTGACCAAATACTTATTTTACCGAGGAATTTACCAATTAATTCATTAAAAATATAATGATATTATTATACTCAGACTGGAATCAAATATTCCAAAAACTGCCCGTTTAATAATGACTTTACAACTGCTTTTGTATCATCCGCTCTTTAATCCAATCATATATGGACTAAAGATGAAGGAAATCTCAAAACACCTCAAGAAGTTGTTCTGTTCAGACAAAAATTTAAGTATTAACACTGATAAGTGATCAGTTTCTCATGTCTTCTGTCATAATACTGAAGATAAGTGACTGGTGGTGTTTAATGTTAGAATTTGCTTCTATGACTGAAACAGTCAAATGATCTTTTCTTTCAACAAAAATAATTTACAGCAATTTCTGCCAAAAAGATGTGATTTGTCTCAATTTGTCTGCATGTTTAATGTTTTGCTTTGATAATGATAATGCTTTTACACACAGTAAAGAATCAGCCTCAGCAATATAACAATGTTGATTTGACAGTTATTCAAAAGTCAGTTTTATTCAGTCAATAATCAAGAATCACACATCTCATAATCATTCTCTCTGGTTGTACTGATGAAGTTTATAATGACCTCAGAGTGAAGATGAGTTATGAATAAAAGAATATGAAAAAATGAATGATGTTTGTTAATGTTTAAACTCCTGAGCCTTAAACACAAAAGTACTTCCCTGTGTTTCACACTTTTTCTCTCATAGTTTGTTAATATATAGAATTCAAACCAATAAAATATTTGCACTAACATTGATGTTCTACACCACTAACAGTAACAACGCATTGAAATTATGTTTGCACAATACAACAGTCCTCACATTTCATAGTTTGTCAAGACAAAGCTACTGAACTGTTCTGGACATATTTAGACTCAAAACCAAACTTTTGTTGTGTTTGTGACCTGATTTGATATCCATGAGCATTTCAGATTCTAATCCACAATAACCTTGGAAAGTAACACGTCCTTACTGGATATGATCAATCAGTCTTTACTAACAGGCTACGTACCACAGTAATTAAACCTCCCCTGAAAAAGTCCACTCTGGATTCAGGTGTATCAGCCAACTATAGACCTTTATCCAACTTTCCCTTTCTCTCAAAGATCCTGGAGAAAGCAGCAGCCAACCAGCTGTGTGATTTTCTAAATTCCAATAGTTTATTTGAGGATTTTTCTAATCATTTGCCAGGTCCTCCTTTAATTGAATTAATTCCTTGCCCATGGCCTTCCTAAACTCCTCCCCTGCCTGATTTTTTGCACCCCTGACCAAACCAATCCCCACAGGCCTCATCTTCCTGCTGGATGACTTCATCAGCTGTGTCCTCCAGGAGATTCTTCAGATTCCACCAACCAATGAGCTTCTCACCACGTCTCCATGCAGCTGCCACGATGATGGAGGCTTTAACTTGGCCTTTTTGGAGTGTTGGACTCCACCAGGGTGCCTTTTCACTGATTCTCTTTTTTTCATGGATGAAATCTCTAGACACAGCTGAGGGACACAGACTGTCCAGTTCTGTGACCTCAGGATTACATTGCTGCTTTTTGCAGATGATGTTGTTCTGTTATCAGTGTGAAGTGGTTGAGATGAAAGTCAATATCTCCAGGTCTGAGGTCATGGTGAAAAGACCAAAACCAATAATGAATGGGTCCAAGAACAAGTATTGTCTGTGTAGCCAAAGCCTGATTTAGCTCATTCCTCTGTCCCATAGACCTCCATTATTGTCCAAAAACTATGACTATAAAAATACATCAAGGTAGCACACAGTAGACTTGGTTGACATTTATTTGATATTTTGACTTAATATATAGTAAGTAAACGTGGCACAGAAGTCATGAGGGGGGTACATGCCACAGAAAAGCAGGTGAAAACATACTTTTGGTTTCAGGACAAACAAAGACCGAAGAAGTTGTTAACTCTCTCTCTCTTGGCGAAGAGTTTAATGAGATCCATGGAGGGTGAAGCAATCTGATAAAAACTGTGCACTTCCTGAACGATAAACATTGATCACATACTAACTGCTTTTACAATCAGGTAACTGTGGATGAATAAGACGTTCAAATACAGATTATGTACTGAATGTGAAGTGAGCCTTCATCACGTGATTGTAATTTTGGTGTGTCTGTAATATTATCTGTCTGTCTGTTGAGTTTATTTATGACAGTCTGGATGGATGAGGAATTGAATGTAACATATATAACTCTTGGTGGGTATGTAGAGGTGGATAAATACCGTTATGTTTATTTTGTGATTATTCTTACAGTTTATATTCTAATAATCTGCAGTAATTCCACCATCGTTTTCCTCATCGTGATTCACCAAAACCTCCATGAGCCTATGTACATTTTCATTGCAGCTCTGCTCATCAACTCTGTTCTTTACAGCACTGCTATCTATCCAAAGCTTTTGTTTGACTTTTTAGCAGAAAAGCAGATCATCTCTTATGAAGCCTGTCTATTTCAGTTTTTTTGGTTTTACTCTTTAGGCGGTTCAGAGTTCTTACTGCTGGCAGCAATGGCCTATGACAGGTATGTGTCTATATGTAAACCTCTGCAGTATCTGACAGTTATGAGCAAAACAACAATCAGTGTTTTCTTGGTTTTGTCTTGGTTTGTGCCTGCTGCTCAGGTCATAGGTGCAGCTGTATGGAGTGCTAAGATAAAACTCTGTAACTTTACTTTGAAAGGGATCTTTTGTAACAATGCAGTTTACAAACTTCACTGTGTGAGCTCAAGAGCGCTTTCTGTGTATGGTGTGATTATTTTGCTGAATATTTTATTTTTTCCTCTGCTCTACATACTTTTTACATACACAAGGATACTGATGATATCCTATCGAAGCAGTAGAGAAGTCAGGACAAAAGCTGCACAGACCTGTTTACCCCATCTGATAGTTTTGATCAACTTTTCATTGTTGTGTACATATGATATTATTATACTCAGACTGGAATCAAATATTCCAAAAACTGCCCGTTTAATAATGACTTTACAACTGCTTTTGTATCATCCGCTCTTTAATCCAATCATATATGGACTAAAGATGAAGGAAATCTCAAAACACCTCAAGAAGTTGTTCTGTTCAGACAAAAATTATTAACAAAAAAAGTATTAACACTGATAAGTGATCAGTTTCTCATGTCTTCTGTCATAATACTGAAGATAAGTGACTCCTCTGATCATCTGGTGGTGTTTAATGTTAGAATTTGCTTCTATGACTGAAACAATTCAATTTTCAATTCAATTCAATTCAATTTTATTTGTATAGCCCAATATCACAACAGAGTGTCTCATAGTGCTTTACAGAGTTCACTGAAATAAACAAGTGTAAGCGAACAAACAATCTAATAAAGAGTCCAGCAGTCGATGAGGCCAATGGATCAGTCTGGTGGATCAATATATAACAATATATAGCAATATAACAATGTTGATTTGACAGTTATTCAAAAGTCAGTTTTATTCAGTCAATAATCAAGAATCACACATCTCATAATCATTCTCTCTGGTTGTACTGATGAAGTTTATAATGACCTCAGAGTGAAGATGAGTTATGAATAAAAGAATATGAATAAATGAATGCTGTTTGTTTACTTCCCTGTGTTTCACACTTTTTCTCTCATACTTGTGTGTATGAGACATGAGACACACGTGTTGAGTGCTTCAGTTCAAAGCATGAAAATGATATTGAACTTTGTACTTAGATCTCAAAGCTCACTGTCCATGTATTTGTCATTTTACAACACTGGGCTGCACAAAAAATGTTAGTTATAGGCCCCACATGCTCCACACATGTAGAATATACACACAGATACAGAGTTTTTTATCCATTTAATCAATAACTGAATGTGCCATATCCTGCAATATAGACCAGGGGACACACTCTCTAAATAGAGGCTGTCCCATTTGATTGTTGATACAATCACTGGTTGTGGCCACATCCTGGGTGGCTACCAGAGATCTGTGTGTGTGGCGACTTCCTGGTCAGTGCCTGGTACGTTCTCCACCTTCTATCGCCTTAATGTGGCATCTTGCTCCAGGTTAGCATCAGCTATCCTACCATTGGCTTTTGCAGATGACCAGTGGGTGGGTATCTGTTCATCCTCTTTGTTTACTGCCACTCATACAGTCACGAAGGAATGAAACAGAACGGCGGTGGAAATGTTCCCAGAGATACTGTTGGAAGCATAGTTTGCAAAGCTAAAGGAACGCTGGCTACACTACCTGGACGTGGCAGAAAGAGGAAGCTATCAATGACTGCCACCTGAGGAGGTGATTTCTGAGGAGGCAGGAGGCCAAAAACCCCTGAGTGACTGCAAAAGACCTGCAGCAAGACTTGGTGGCAGCAGGCACTGAGGTTTCCTGAAGGTCTCCATACCCAAACTCCAGGACGTTCACCACTACTGACCCACAAGCACAAGATCAATCAGCTCCAATATGCTAAAAACCATATAAATAAGCCACAGCAGTTTTGGGATTCTGTTCTGTGGAATGAGACAAAATTGGAACTTTTCAGGTCTGTGGATCGGTGGTCTGTCTGGAGGGGTAAGAATGAGGACACTGAAGAGAACTCCCTGCCTACAGTGAAGCATGGTGGTGGCTCAGTGATGATCTGGGGCTGATTTGCTTCTTCTGGCTCTGGAAACCTGCAGCGTTTGGAGGGCAAGATGGATTCAATCAAGTATCAGGAAACCCTTGAAGAAAACGTCATCTTGTCTGTGAGGAAGCTGAAGCTTGGGCGTCATTGGACCCTCCAACAGGACAATGATCCCAAGCATACCTCAAAGTCCACCAAAGTTTGTCATGGACAGATTAAACAAAGAAATGAAATTAAGTACTAAAAGTGACTGTGAGCATGTGGTGGTTTTGGCAGGACACGACCTGGAGCATGGTAGTCTAGATGCCCCTCTTCCCAGCAATGATTTGCAGCTTGTTTCAGGGAATGTTAAGCTTTTCTCAAGCCAGATGAGATATACAATATCTTCAGTATTTTCTGGGTCTACCCCGGGGTCTACTACAAGGTCTGGTCTTGATGTAAAAGAATCTAGGTGGTGAGTTTTAATGAATAAACTGATGATTGGGTTTGAATATGGCTAATGGGTGAAAAAGGCCGTTAATTATGCCATTTTTTCACAATTCATTACAATGTGCAGGAAATAAACCAGAAAAGTAAATTAATAATGACAAAATATCATAGAAGTTCAACACCAAAACATGTTTGAGCACAGGATACATGGGAATTATGAGTATATGCATCAAATCACAAACAGTGTGTCAAAAGATACCAGACAGGCCGTCACAGACCATCACTACTAACCTGACCTCATGGACTGGAAAGGACTACTTCGGTGTTGGGCACTATTAAAGCTCATATTTAGAGTTGGAAAGATTATGTAATGGGGCCCATCCTCAAGTATGACAGGTTAAACAATGGTTTGACTCCGGTCTCCAGAGTTTGATATATCTGTTTATATATTAACATCTATTTTGATAGAGAGTTTAATAAGATCCTTGGAGGATGAATCATGTTCATATAAACTTTTCAAAGACTGTAACTGGTCATTTTCTGAATTTTGGAGGTGAACATACACCAAATGCGTATCAAGGTCAAGTATTTGTGAATGAATAAGATACTTCAGCACAGGTTAGATGTTGGGATAATCAATGTAGTGAATTTTTATTTCTGTGCACTGATTACACAATCAGCATATTTTATTATTGAACGTAGTTTTTGACAATGGATGATGAGTTGAATCTTACATATATAACTCTTGGTGGGTATGTGGAAATTACCAAATACAGGTATGTTTATTTTGTGATTATGTTCACAGTGTATGTTCTAATAATCTGCAGTAATTCTACTATTGTTTACCTAATCTGGATTCACCAAAACCTTCATGAGCCTATGTACATTTTCATTGCAGCTTTGTTAGTCAACTCTGTTCTTTACAGCACTGCTATCTACCCAAAGCTTCTGATTGACTTTCTATCAAAAGAACAAATCATTTCATATCCAGCCTGTCTCTTTCAGTTTCAGATGTTTTACTCTTTAGGTGGTTCAGAGTTCTTACTGTTGTCAGCCATGGCTTATGACAGGTATGTGTCTATATGCAAACCTCTGCAATATCCAACTATAATGGGAAAAACCACTGTGAGTATTTTCCTGGTGTTTGCTTGGCTTGTACCTGCTTGTCATATCATAGGCTTGACAATACTGAGTGCTGAGACAAAACTGTGTGAATTTACTTTAAAAGGAATATTTTGTAACAATGCAGTTTACACACTTCAATGTGTCAGATCAAGAGTAATTACTATATATGGCGTGGTTGCTTTTTTAAATCTTGCAATACTCCCTATGCTCTTTATAATTTTCACATATACAAAGATATTTGTTATATCCTATCAAAGTTGTAGAAAAGTCAGAAGAAAAGCTGCAGAGACGTGTTTACCTCACTTGTTGGTGTTAATCAGCTTTTCATTTTTGACTGCATATGATGTTGTCATAGCTCGAGTGGACTCAAATTTTCCTAAAACTGCACGTTTAATAATGACGTTACAAATACTTTTATATCATCCTTTGTTTAATCCACTCATATACGGGCTCAAAATGAAAGAAATTTCTAAACACCTCAGAAGGTTGTTGTGTCACTTCTTGTCATATAATCATTCAGAGACGTAAATTATTCATAGATATGTGTTATACACAATTATTTACACAACAGACAGTAATGATACTTTTTACTGTTTGTTATGAAAAAAGCAAAAAGCATCTTGACGTTGACCAGTGTAGTAGAAAATCAATTTCCTGTAGTATTTCGTGTCAACATGTGATCACAACTTTCATTCAGACTTTTTTTCTGTATTTTACTTTCCTGTCATGAAAACAAAACTGAACGCTGTTCAGTGAACAGTAGCATTTTACTACAGACTGTAATTATTCAACATGTGTACTTCACGGTTTTGGATCAACAATATTTGCTGTTTCTGTCTTCCACTGCTACACGTGCTGACTCAGAGAAGATTTGTTTACAAAATAAGATTTTTTAAATTTATGTTTAGAAAAATAAAAGCAAAAAAACAAATCAACCATAATGTTGTAAGGTAATGATTTCCTTAATATGCATACATGGTCCATCTATCATGGTCTCATCTGCATCTGCAGAGCACACCTGAGTCAGGTCAATGTTAACTGAAGCTTTGTCAGTCACATTGATTGAGAAGTGCCCGTGTCAGCAAAGTTTAAAACGTATGTGCACATCGTTCACATGATAGCTGATAGCTTTTGGTGGAAGAGGTAGTGAGATCCATGGAGAGTGAAAAAATATATAATATAACATAAAATATTTTTTATCTGACTGAAACTATTCACTTTCTGAAATCTGAAGGTGATACTTGACAAAGTATCATCTTGGCACCTCCAAGTCTGAGGCCAGACTTTTTGCTCCTTCAGGTTTGAGTGAGTTGCTGTCCCAAGTGGCAGTCTGGAGCCTTTCTTCTTCAGGTAAACACATGGATGATTGTTTTGAGTTGAGTGGTGTAATTGTGTAAATTATCAGACATCACATGTACAAATGCTACTGGGAACAGAGGATTTAAACCATTAACCAAAGCCAAAGCTTCTGATTGATTCTTTATCTGAGAAACAGATCATATCACCTTCAGTCTGTCACTTTCAGGTTTTTATGTTTTACTCTTTCTGCAGGTATTCAGTCATAAAATTAAGTATTGGAAACATCAAGAACAAGAGCCTCGTGGTGGAACTAATAGATAAGTCAGAAGATCCAGACCATGAATGTCTGTACAGACTTTTCCAGCATTTCTGTAAATAGTTGAGATATTTGAGTCTGGTCCAAGGTAGTGGGCCGGCCAACATGCCCATGAGCCCGGCATGGTCAAAAATCATTTAAGACTTAAAAAGTGAATTCAGAGAACCAAACAATTTTAGAGCAATTTTTGCCTTGTGATTGTCTGCACCTGTTCCTTGTCTGCTTCACCTGTCTTACGTCACCTTCGTTAACTCCACCCTGTTCTCAACCTATCAGATCCTTTGCTCGTCATGTCTTATCACCTGTTCCCCGTTCCCCCATCAGTTTGTATTTTAGTCCTGTTCCCTGGATTCTCTGTTCAGTTTCTTAGTTCCCGTTAGTTTGTGCCATTTCCTGCAATAGAGATCGAGACAAATAAAGCTTCAGTATTTCAGTATGAAACCCAGTTTATATTGTATCTATAAATATTAGTTTTGTGTTCTATTCTAGTTTCAGCAGCAGTGAGTGACTGATTAAATGTTGTCTCAGAGTGACATAATGCAGGTATTTCATAGTTTTTCACAGGACTCAAACCTCAGTCTCCTGAATAAAACATTTTAAACCCTTTACCCACCATGACCTCATCTCATCATTTGACTTTGTCAGACTTTAAACTACCTCAACTGATTTTCCCAAAGTCTTTCTACTAGAAAGCTTTGACGGTAAACTTCTACATTCTCCTAAATGAACGTCCTGCTGTGCTGAAGAAGACTGTAAACTAGAGACTGAGAGCAGAAACTCATCAGGAAAAAGTTCCCTGAGCTGATAAATCTGTGTATGGTGTGATTGTTTTGTGTAATGTTTCACTTTTCCCTGTGCTTTTCATACTTTATATGTATGCTAAGACATTCAACTTGTTTCTTAAATGTGAAGTCAATTTAACATGTTGGTCACATGTCTGTAAAAGCACTGTTATATCAAATTTACAGTGGTAATCCCCAAGTTTGTCTGTGCAGCGCTTTGGTCAATACTGGAACATCCTGTGCCATGAAACCCTGTAAAATTAACCTTAATAACTTGTGGTCGTGGTGCCTGGGTTCCTATGTAGCACCACCAGCCGGTAGAAGTTTTAGCTACTGAATTTTCTCATCTCCTTGATGGATTGGCACAAAACTTTTGTACCAACTTTCAAGGTCACGTTTCCTCTAGAGGTCAACGCTATTTAGTAAAATGTCTGGATGTCATATGCTGGATAGGCTCCCACAAAATTGACTTTGGTGATCTTCTCACTTTTCTCACAGTAGCAGAAGTTATTGAATTTGCTGTACGACTAGCGGTCAGTTTTTGCCTCTCCACCCTCTGACCTGCAGAGGACCCATGTAATCCAGCAAGAGATGGATGCAGGCACAGAAAACCTCATTCATCAGCGACTTCAGACCTGCTGCCATCCTCTCCCCTCGGACACTGATGCACTGGATGGAGTCAGAGGTTCTGCCTTGTTCTCCTTGTTTGATTTAAGTAGCTGATACTGGCAGGTGTCGCTGGCCCACCTTAAGACAACCTTCACAACAGGTTCTGCAGTGCAGCCAAGGGCCCTGCAGGCCAGAGTAGAGAGGAGTAGGGCCCTCTGACTGAGAAGTGATGAAAAATCTCCATTTGGTGTTGTTAATAACCCATAGACATCTGAAATGCAGCCCTGATTACACACTGCTTTTTGTAAGAGGTTAAGCAGGAAAAAAAGTTTGAAACCATTGGCTTAATCTTTAACGGGGTGTTGTTGTTGTTCAAGTAACTCGTACCAGTGTCTACTAACTAATGTGAATGTGAGAGAGAGTTATATGTCTGTTAAAACACTTTTCAGTAGCTTACGAGGTCCTTCTGGCTCCTCACAGGCTGACTCAGCTTTTAAATTAAGTTTTAGGTAAGATCATGTTTTTCAAACCACATCATCACCAAGTATGTCTGCGGTGCCATGTCACATTACCACACCGTGGCTTTTTGGAAGTGCTGTACTAATGACAGTAATGGTCAGAACAAAATAAGACAGATGAGAAGATAACTTTGGGTAACTGTCACGAATATTGGTTTGATTTCATGTTCACACCTCGTGCAGGAAATTCAACATAAACATAAAAAGTTTGAACTTTCATGAATAAAAATGATAGTAAACAGAGCCACTGGTATGAACGGTGTCCAGTTTGTGCATCGGTGTAAATAATGTATGTTAGTGTGCCAATACAATATATGGCATGGGGGCTCATTTTAATCCTGGTGGGGGTGGACAGTCTGAGTCAGTGGAGTCGTCATTGTAGTTCCACGTTATATGTGGGTCAGAAGAAACTGTGAAATGTGGGCAACATCTGGACCAGATGCCGGTTGCTTTGTGGCAAGCACCTCAGCAAACAAACATCATCCACGAGTTCAGGCCTCCAGAGCTTCATCAAGCTGTTGACATTACTAACTCATCCTTTGGAGACCTTAGTGAGCTCTATGGAGGATGAAACAGTCTGATAAAAACGCTCAACAGATTCAAATGAGTCATTATCTGTGGTTCCGTGTTTGCAGGACCACATTAGTGCAAATCGAGGTCAGTTACCGGTGACTGAATAAGACTGTGATGTAGGTTATATGAGACTTCAACTATTGCTCCTGTTTTAACATTTGGTTTAGATAACCTTAATGGATAACAAAGTAAATGTGACGAATATAATTGTTGATGGGTACGTGGATATGCACAAATACAGATTTCTTTATTTTGTGGTTATATTTATAGTATATATTCTAATAATCTGCAGTAATTCCACTATTGTGAGTCTCATCTGGATTCACAAATCCCTTCATGAGCCTATGTACATTTTTATTGCTGCTTTGTTAATCAACTCTGTTCTTTACAGCACTGCTATCTACCCAAAGCTTCTGATTGACTTTTTATCAGAAAAACAGACCATGTCTTATCAAGCCTGTCTCTTTCAATATTTTATGTTTTACGCTTTAGCAGCCTCAGAGTTCTTACTGCTGGCAGCCATGGCCTATGACAGGTATGTGTCTATATGCAAACCTCTTCAATATGCAGGTATCATGAGAAAAAGAACAGTGAATACCTTCTTGGTTTTAGCTTGGCTTGTTCCTGCCTTTGAGGTTGCAGTGCCGACTGTGCTGAATGCAAACAAAAAACTGTGTAACTTTACTTTCAAAGGAATAATTTGTAACAGCACATTTTACAGGCTTCACTGTGTGACTTCAAAAGGGTTAACTATATATGGCTTGATTATTTTAGTAAGTGCTGTACTCCTCCCTGTGCTCTTCATCCTGTTTACTTACACCAGGATTCTTATAATATCCTATCGAAGCTGCAGAGAAGTCAGGAGAAAAGCTGCACGGACCTGTTTACCACACCTGATAGTTCTGATCAACTTCTCCTGTTTGTGTGCATATGATGTACTTCTACTGCGAGTGGGAACTGATTTTCCCAAAATTGTACGTTTCGTGATGACTTTACAAATATTAATGTATCATCCTCTCTTTAATCCAATCATATATGGACTAAAAATGAAAGAAATTTATAAACATCTCAAGAAGTTGTTCTGCAAAGTGGTCTAATGTACTAAACATTGATGATAATATTGACAGTCATTGTTTTGTATCAGTTACAGATCTCTGTCATCCATGGATGTTATTTGTTTCTGTAGCACCAATGCAAATGTAAGAGCATCATCAGCATCAACACTGACACTTGCAGTTTATCAAAAAGCTCCAGCAACACTAAAAAAGAACTTTTCTGCTTGGGGCCTTCGTCATGGTGACTATGAAACAGCCATGAAACAGAAAATGTCTCTGAATTTTTCCGGTTTCTTTTTGATTAACTGCAGCAAGAGCATGATTGATGTCAAATCAATTCCTGAAGATATCTAAAAACCTGATTTTTGTTTTTATCATGTAATCACAAGCTTCTTACTGAATGTTAAAGTTTGTTTGTTTCTGTAGTAATACCTGTGCATACCTGTGTTCCAGAGAGTTCTCTGTTTTTAATTTGCTTTTTAGTGTCTGCTTGGACATGGCATGAACAAAAGTGTTTTTGGAGTTTATTGTTGGAAAATAGATAAGCGAACGCATATTGTTGTTGCTGTCATTTTTTATTATCACCACTATTTGTAGAATATATCTCATTGTGTCTAACTGCCAAACACATTTATCCGTGAAACCAGCTGGTTGTTGCATCAGAACACAATGCCAATGATCGTGGTGAGAGTGAACCAGTGTGGTGTCATATGGCAAACAAGACGGTGAGCTTTCATTTTAGGATTTTGACACTTTATTACCTATTTCTGTGTAAATGAGCTGCACACACCTCGTGGAAAAAAATATAAATGCAAGAATGATGTTGCCAGTTTCATGTCGTGTTGCAGCAGCCGCTCCGCAAGCGCTCTGCATACATTATATGCTCAATGTAGCCTGTTACTACACTGTTCAAAAAAATGAAGGGAACACTTAATCATTAATCATATATATACAGGGTTCACAAAAAGTTAGGGATATTCGACTTTCAGGTGAAATTTATGGAAAATGTAAAAAGTGAATGCTACAGTGATATTATATCATGAAAGTAGGACATTTAAGTATCAGCACGCAATGGTAGTTTCTTCATCTTAAACAATTTATTGAAAGAAAATCTAACAACAGTGGAGGGTAAACGAGGGTAAACGTAAAATTGGGACGTGGCCAAAGGACGTCCACTCCTCTCCTTTCTGTGACTCTTCCAGTCTCTGTATCACTGTTCCAACCTCCTGATGACACTCTGTGACCCTCTAAGCTCAGTGGACACTTCTGTCTGAGGACCTGTTTGAAGCCTCCAGTGTTGAGGTGCTGCTGATCAATAGTTAGGTGTCGTCTTGGTCTCATGATGTCAGAATGTGAACAGCATGATGAGGAGGACTGTTTAAATACCAATTCTAACTGAAGCAGGAAATGTATTGGTGGTGGTTCATCTTGAAATTTCACCTGAAAGCCAAATATCCCTAACTTTTTGTGAGTAGTGTATATATCATATATCATCATATAAGACCAGGTCAATTAAACATCAGGGATATCAATCTGTCCAACTGGGAAGCACAAGCGATTGCAAATCAATTTCACCTATTTCGGTGCAAATGAAAGGTTGTGGTGACAGACAGTCGCTCTCTCCTCCTTCCTGACTGATTCTTCTCTAGTTTTGCGCTTTGCTAGCGTCCTTGTCACTACTGGTAGCATGAGGCGGTACCTGCAGTCCATTCAGGTAGCACAGGTAGTCCAGCTCCTCCAGGATGGCACTTCCATACGTGCTGCCACAAGGTTTGCTGTGTCTCCCATTACAGCCTCAAGCCTCAAGGAGATACCAGGAGACGGGCCGTCACACCAGGAGACGTGGACAGGGCTTTAGAAGGGCATCAACCCAGCAGCAGGACCGGTATCCGCTCCTTTAAGTGAGGAGGAACAGGAGGAGCACTGCCAGAGTCCTACAAAATGACCTCCAGCGGGCTACTGGTGTGCATGTTTCTGACCAAACGGTCACCTACCAGTTGCATGTGCCTAGAAAGACCTCCAAGTGGAGGCGCCCAGATGCCCAATCCACCTCAACTTGCTCCTTTCAATACGAATGAGCAGCAGCTCTATTCCAAGCTCCTCACCCTATCTGTAAAGCTGAGCCCACATACGCTGCAGAGGAAATTCATTTTGGCTGCTTGTATCCACAACCTTGTACTTTTGGTCATTACCCAGAGCTGATGACTATCACTGAGGGGTGGAATGCAGATCAACTAGTAAATTGAGAGATTCACCCTCCAGCTCACTTCCCTCTTCACCACAATGGTCCATTACAGCGCTCTCATTACTGCTAAGGCTGCACCGATCCATCTTGCTCCACTTTACTCTCACTAGTCCCAGAGAGGCCTGAACTCTCTCGCTTGGGGCAGCAACTCACTATCAATCTGGCATTTCCCAGCAGAGAACCATGGCCTCAGACTTGGAAGTGCTGGCACTCATCCCGCTTTGCACACCACAAACCACTCCTGAGCATGCTGGAGGTCATGGTCTCCAAAAAACAGGGATGCAGTTCAGAAGTTCCTAAACAGGATGCTCTCCTCATCTCAGCTTGAAATCCTTCATGAATATCACAAACCGTATCGGGGACAAGGGATGTGGGTAAGGCTTCCCCCGACTCTTCCGAGTCCTCTGAGGTTTCTTTCTACAACCTGACATTAACCCCAACCTGACACAGAGAACCTTTTGGCCACAGCTGTTAGCAGCCGCCTCTGCTGTGGAAGGATTTCAGCATGGCCCATTCAGATTCCATGTCTCCAAACTCCCCCAGGATGCACTGGAGGTGGGAGCTGAAGACCTCACGGCCAGGAGCCTACACCAGATGCTGCCAGTTCACAATCACTACACGTTTGGTTTTACCAGTTCTGTGTGGCAGCCTCCTCTCAAGGCGGTTCCTCCTGAGGAACAGTTGGAGCAGGTTAACACCAGAGATGTCTGGAGAAAACTAAAAAAAGATCTGTGCACATGGAAAAGCTGACCAGGTGAGAAAAGAGCTCAGGAGCATCAAGGCGAGAAAGGCCTCGGGCCCGGACAGCATCATCCCCAGACTACTCAGAGATTGTGCAGACCAGCTCTGTGAGGTGGTCATGCACATGTTCAACCTGAGCCTCAGTCTGGAGAAAGTCCCTTCCCTGTGGAAGACTTCCTGCATGGTCCTGGTACCAAAAACGGCGCTCCAGGAACCCCAACCAGTACAGGCCTGTCGCCCTGACCTCTCACCTGATGAAAACCATCGAGAGGATCATCCTCAAACATCTGTGACCATTGGTCAGCACTCTGCTGGACCCCCTCTGTTTGCTTACCGTCCTGGAATCAGGGTAGATGGCCCAGTCATCTACCTACTACACAGATCCCTTTCCCACGTGGAGAACACTGGAAACACCGTGAGGATCATGTTCTTTGACTTCTCCAGTGCCTTCAACACCATCCAGCCAGCACTGCTGAGGGTGAAGATGGAAGGAGCGGGAGTTGACCGTCTCCTGGCATCATGGACAACTGACTACCTCACCAACAGACCCCAGTATGCAAGGTTCTGGGACTGCAGGTCTGATATGCAAAACGTGGTCTGCAGACACAACACTGTCAACTGTCACATCCAGAAGTTCTCTGATGATACAGCCATTGTTGGATGTGTATCTGGGGGAATGAACTGGGAGACAGGGAGGTCATCAATGACTTTGTCAACATCCATCATTACGCTGGTGAACATCCAGGGTTTGGACATTGAGGTAGTGGAGAGCTACAAATTCCTGGGTGTTCACCTGAACAAGAAGCTGGACTGGACTGAGAACACATATGCCCTGTACAAGAATAGCCAGAGCCGGCTCCACCTGCTGAGGATGAGATCTTAGGTGTGTGCAGGAGACTGCTCAGGACTTTTTATGACGCTGTGGTAGCTACGGCTATCTTCTATGATGTCATCTACTGCTGTTTAATAACATAACATACATTTCCAACTATGACATAGCCACTACCTGCACTTTGTCATTACTCATTTGTTTTTCTCCTGTGAATTTCCCCAGTGTGGAATAAATAAAGTCTCTATTATCTTATCTTACAGGTTCAGGCCTCCAGACTTTGATGGGGTTGTTTACATGTTAGTAGTTCTTGGTCAAGGTAATGAGGTCCATGGAGGGTGAACCAATCTGATTTAAAACACTGCACAGACTCAACCAGTGCACTTTGTGGATTCTGGAGACGAACAGACTGTGAGTGTGTTTCATGGTCAGGTAACTGTGAATGAAGGAGACTCTCCATCGAAGGTTACAGGTTGATTCAGTTCAAAGCTTTTTGATAACCATAATGGACAATGTATTAAATGTAACATACATAACTCTTGATGGCTATGTGGATATGGACAAGTACAGATATGTTTATTTTGTGATTATGTTCACAGTTTATATTCTAATAATCTGCAGTAATTCTACTATTGTTTACCTAATCTGGATTCACCAAAGCCTCCATGAGCCTATGTACATTTTTATTGCTGCTTTGTTGGTTAACTCTGTTCTGTTCAGCACTGTTGTCTACCCAAAGCTTCTGATTGACTTTTTATCTGAGAAACAGATCATATCATATTCAGCCTGTCTATTTCAAAGTTTTATATATTATTCTTTAGGCGGTTCAGAGTTCTTACTGCTGGCAGCCATGGCCTTTGACAGATATGTTTCTATCTGTAAACCTCTGCAATATGTAACTATTATGAGAAAAACAACAGTCAGTAAGTTGTTGGTTTTAGCTTGGTTTCTGCCCACTTTTCAAGTTGCTGTGGTAGTTGCAGTGAATGCTGATCAAAAGCTCTGTAGATTTACTTTCACAGGAATTTTTTGTAACACTGCAATTAACAAACTTTATTGTGTGCTCTCAAAAGGACAAACTATACGAATTATGATCACACTTTTTAATGTTGAACTCCTCCCTCTCCTCTTCATCCTGTTTACTTACACCAGGATTCTTATAATATCCTATCGAAGCTGCAGAGAAGTCAGGAGAAAAGCTGCACAGACCTGTTTACCACACCTGATAGTTCTGATCAACTTCTCCTGTTTTTGTGGATATGATGTCATTGCAACTAAATTGGACTCAGATTTTCCAAAGACTGTACGTCTAATAATGACTTTACAAGTGGTTTTGTATAATCCTCTCTTTAATCCAATCATGTACGGACTAAAAATGAAAGAAATTTATAAACACCTCAAGAGGTTGTTCTGTTCAGACAAAAATTAAAGTATCAACACTGATAACTGATTAGTTTCTCATTTCTTCTGTAATAATACTGAAGACGAGTGACTCCTCTGATCAGCTGAATTTGTTTCTGACAGAAACTGTAAAGAGTAACATCAGCTTCAACACTGTCATGCCTGATTTCTAACATTTTGATTCTTTTAAGTAATCAGAATTTGTTGCTCTATATTAACTGTTTTAATATTTCTCTCACACACAAAAACAAAACCAGCCACCACAGGGCCGTAGCTTCCACTGAGATACGAAGGTCACGTCCTCAGTGTTTGTAACTAAAAATGTGTTTGAGTCACCTGAAGTGTAGTTTCTTTTATATCTGACAGTTACACACAACTTTGTAAAGATCATGAAGCATCTTTAAATGTGATTGTTTTGGGAGAGAGAAATGTTTTCTTTATTGTTATTTTTATGCCACTCATTCACTCTGAGACTCACAGACACGTCTTTACACACCTCTAATTCTGGTTCTGTTCGAGGTTTCTTCCCGTTAAAGGGGAGTTCTTCTTGCCACTGTTGCTCAATATAACATCTGATGCTGCTCTGTGGGGATTCTTGAATCCTTCATGTTGAATTCCTGAGTCGTTGGATCTCTCTCTGAATTAAAGAGTTTGGTCTGAGCTGCTCTTCATGTAAAGCGTCTTGAGATGATGCTGTTATGAATTGGTGCTATATAAATAAAGATTGATTGATTGATTGACAATACCAATAATGTCCTCATTGATGCTATAATACATCTTTGTATTCAGTTTAAATGGTTTGTCGTTTCAAATACATTTACGGTTGCGACTACTAGCCTATTAGCTTATTAATATAATTGCCATAACGAGATACTGCAGGCTGTCAGCACCAAACTGGAAGCTAATGTGAGCTACCTCACTAACCTTGGTGACGGAAAAGGAACCTTTGACCCTACTACTCATGCTCAACTCCTATTGGCTCACAGAGCTGCAGCTTCAGGAAGAAGGTTGTCCTTAAATACTACACAATTCACACAATTGAGCCCAAAGCAAGAAGGGTTTGCTCAAATCATTTTGCTTAGTTTACACAAGGCCCCTGGACCTAATGACATGCCTGGCCAAGTTCTCTGCTTTACTGACTTCCACCCAGGATGACTTGCCTCTACTATCATGAAGGTTTTGCTCTGTTAGTCAAAGCCTTCACCTCCTCTTGTCTTCATGAATCACTGGACCCAAGAGAATTTTTGAACAGGCCAAACAGAAACAGAGCACACTGTAGCCCAGGTCGTCTACACTTCCATCGCCCACCTGGACCAGAGGGACACGTGACATAACTGCTTACTGACTGTAGTTCAGCATTGTCCACTCTAAGATCATCATCAAGCTCAGGACCAGAGTCGGTCCTTCACCACCAGTGCTGTGCTTGTCTCAGGTCATTGAAAGGATCATTAGCTGTCTCTCTTTCAAGGGTCCAGATGTGGTGATTTTTATTGATCAGACTGCTAAAACACACAGAAATGGATACCCCTATGACATCACCAATTTGTACACTGTTCACTTTTCTTTTCCCAACTTTCTTTTCCTGACATCCAGGGCGCTGCAGGGAAGGAGAGATCCACGGCCGAAGGATCTCCCTATTCTCCTTCCCCAGATTAAAATTCAACCAACAAGGAGGCATCAGTCAAGATCAGTTAAGTTAACTTCTAGATTAATAATTTTAGTATTGAATCAATTACCAATCAACATGTGTTTGTTAATTAATTTAAAGCTGTACGCCTTTCCCTGCTATGTTTTGCAATAAAATTAGAATACCTGTATTTAAAGATAAATTGTAGACATTGAGCTTTTTAGGTCTTCTTAGGATATAAAGTAAAGGTTATAATGTTTTAACATCAGTGGACTTATAATAGGTATCCCTAGTCTCAGCAAAGCAACAGGCCCTTAGGACCTAACAAGGTCTTTAAATCCTATCCTAGCTAATACACCAAGTGCCCGGATCATTAAGAGGAGAGCTACCGTTAACGGGCGTGGCTGGTGTGCGGTATCCGGCACATAGGCTATTCTGCCGGGTGCTCCACCAGTGGAAGTAGGGCAGACGTTTGGAGGAAGGTAGTGAGATAAGCTAGGCGAGTCTCCTCGCAACAGCTTAAAGAGCCAATAGGTGAGACACTAAGCAGGTGAACCCCGTTAGTGCACTGAGGCTCGGCCCCTTGTAACGGAGAGCTGTTCGTCACCTGCCGTGAGGTGGTAATAGACGTGGATCTGTCACTCCATGCAGATCTCCTCTAGAGCAGTGATGTTTTGGGGCTGTCGCTGGGCAACACGGACTTTCAACTCCCTCCAAAGATTTTCTATGGGGTTGAGATCTGGAGACTGGCTAGGCCACTCCAGGACCTTGAAATGCTTCTTACGAAGCCACTCCTTCGTTGCCCGGGCGGTGTGTTTGGGTTCACTGTCATGCTGAAAGACCCAGCCACGTTTCATCTTCAATGCCCTTGCTGATGGAAGGAGGTTTTCACTCAAAATCTCACGATACATGGCCCCATTCATTCTTTCCTTTACACGGATCAGTCGTCCTGGTCCCTTTGCAGAAAAACAGCCCCAAAGCATGATGTTTCCACCCCCATGCTTCACAGTAGGTATGGTGTTCTTTGGATGCAACTCAGCATTCTTTCTCCTCCAAACATGACAAGTTGAGTTTTTACCAAAAAGTTCTATTTTGGTTTCATCTGACCATATGACATTCTCCCAATCCTCTTCTGGATCATCCAAAGGCTCTCTAGCAAACTTCAGACGGGCCTGGACATGTACTGGCTTAAGCAGGGGGACACGTCTGGCACTGCAGGATTTGAGTCCCTGGCGGCATAGTGTGTTACTGATGGTAGCCTTTGTTACTTTGGTCCCAGCTCTCTGCAGGTCATTCACTAGGTCCCCCCGTGTGGTTCTGGGATTTTTGCTCACCATTCTTGTGATCATTTTGACCCCACGGGGTGAGATCTTGCGTGGAGCCCCAGATGGAGGGAGATTATCAGTGGTCTTGTATGTCTTCCATTTTCTAATAATTGCTCCCACAGTTGATTTCTTCACACCAAGCTGCTTACCTATTGCAGATTCAGTCTTCCCAGCCTGGTGAAGGTCTACAATTTTGTTTCTGGTGTCCTTTGACAGCTCTTTGGTCTTGGCCATAGTGGAGTTTGGAGTGTGACTGTTTGAGGTTGTGGACAGGTGTCTTTTATACTGATAACCAGTTCAAACAGGTGCCATTAATACAGGTAACGAGTGGAGGACAGAGGAGCCTCTTAAAGTTAGTCAAAGCCTTCATCTCCTCTTGTCTTCATGAATCACTGGACCCAAGAGAATTTTTGAACAGGCCAAACAGAAACAGAGCACACTGTAGCCCAGGTCGTCTACACTTCCATCGCCCACCTGGACCAGAGGAACACGTGACATAACTGCTTACTGACTGTAGTTCAGCATTGTCCACTCTAAGATCATCATCAAGCTCAGGACCAGAGTCGGTCCTTCACCACCAGTGCTGTGCTTGTCTCAGGTCATTGAAAGGATCATTAGCTGTCTCTCTTTCAAGGGTCCAGATGTGGTGATTTTTATTGATCAGACTGCTAAAACGCACAGAAATGGATACTCCTATGACATCAGCAATTTGTACATAACATGCAAAGTGCTAAGATGACAAATGAGACTAAAGCACAGGTAACAACACTGGCCCTCCACAGTAGTTCCACACATAGTGTGCTGAAAACCATCCGTTGGAGCTGGAGGGATAATTTGAACTCTAATTTTTCATCACCTACACAGACACTGTACCATTATAGCTACAGTATCAGCATCATCAGTCAGAACCAAGAATTTACTCCAACTTGGAGGATGCTGCTGGAGTTCATTGATGAGTTCACTTTTCTTTTCCCAACGTTGTATCCCTGAAACCTTCAAGTTGGCCCAACCACTGAGTAACTCTGCCCACAACTTCAGGCCTCCAGGGTTTGATGAAGCTGTTTACATGTTAGTAGTTCTTGGTCAAGGTAATGAGGTCCATGGAGGGTGAACCAATCTGATTTAAAACACTGCACAGACTCAACCAGTGCACTTTGTGGATTCTGGAGACGAACAGACTGTGAGTGTGTTTCATGGTCAGGTAACTGTGAATGAAGGAGACTCTCCATCGTAGGTTACAGGTTGATTCAGTTCAAAGGTTTTTGATAACCATAATGGACAATGTATTAAATGTAACATACATAACTATTGATGGCTATGTGGATATGGACAAGTACAGATATGTTTATTTTCTGATTATGTTCACAGTTTATATTCTAATAATCTGCAGTAATTCTACTATTGTTTACCTAATCTGGATTCACCAAAGCCTCCATGAGCCTATGTACATTTTTATTGCTGCTTTGTTGGTTAACTCTGTTCTGTTCAGCACTGTTGTCTACCCAAAGCTTCTGATTGACTTTTTATCTGAGAAACAGATCATATCACAGTCAGCCTGTCACTTTCAACGTTTCATGTATTTTTCTTTAGGCGGTTCAGAGTTCTTACTGCTGGCAGCCATGGCCTTTGACAGATATGTTTCTATATGTAAACCTCTGCAATATGCAACTATTATGAGAAAAACAACAGTCAGTAAGTTGTTGGTTTTAGCTTGGTTTCTCCCCTCTTTTCAAGTTGCAGTGACAGTTGCACTGAAAGCTAATCAAAAGCTCTGTAGATTCACTCTCACGGGAATTTTTTGTAACGCTGCAATTAACAAACTTTATTGTGTGGTTACAAAAGAACAATTTGTACGAGTTATGATCGTACTTTTTAATATTGAACTCCTCCCTGTGCTCTTCATCCTGTTTACTTACACCAGGATTCTTATAATATCGTATCGGAGCTGCAGAGAAGTCAGGAGAAAAGCTGCACAGACCTGTTTACCACACCTGATAGTTCTGATCAACTTCTCCTGTTTTTGTGGATATGATGTCATTGCAACTAAATTGGACTCAGATTTTCCAAAGACTGTACGTCTAATAATGACTTTACAAGTAGTTTTGTATCACCCTCTCTTTAATCCAATCATGTACGGACTAAAAATGAAAGAAATTTATAAACATCTCAAGAGGTTGTTCTGTTCAGACAAAAATTAAAGTATCAACACTGATAACTGATTAGTTTCTCATTTCTTCTGTAATAATACTGAAGACTAGTGACTCCTCTGATCAGCTGAATTTGTAAGAATTTGTTTCTGACAGAAACTGTAAAGAGTAACATCAGCTTCAACACTGTCATGCCTGATTTCTAACATTTTGATTCTTTTAAGTAATCAGAATTTGTTGCTCTATATTAACTGTTTTAATATTTCTCTCACACATAAAAACAAAACCAGCCACCACAGGGCCGTAGCTTCCACTGAGACACGAAGGTCATGTCCTCAGTGTTTGTAACTAAAAATGTGTTTGAGTCACCTGAAGTGTAGTTTCTTTTATATCTGACAGTTACACACAACTTTGTAAAGATCATGAAGCATCTTTAAATGTGATTGTTTTGGGAGAGAGAAATGTTTTCTTTATTGTTATTTTTATGCCACTCATTCACTCTGAGACTCACAGACACGTCTTTACACACCTCTAATTCTGGTTCTGTTCGAGGTTTCTTCCCGTTAAAGGGGAGTTCTTCTTGCCACTGTTGCTCAATATAACATCTGATGCTGCTCTGTGGGGATTCTTGAATCCTTCATGTTGAATTCCTGAGTCGTTGGATCTCTCTCTGAATTAAAGAGTTTGGTCTGAGCTGCTCTTCATGTAAAGCGTCTTGAGATGATGCTGTTATGAATTGGTGCTGTATAAATAAAGATTGATTGATTGATTGACAATACCAATAATGTCCTCATTGATGCTATAATACATCTTTGTATTCAGTTTAAATGGTTTGTCGTTTCAAATACATTTACGGTTGCGACTGCTAGCCTATTAGCTTATTAATATAATTGCCATAACGAGATACTGCAGGCTGTCAGCATCAAACTGGAAGCTAATGTGAGCTACCTCACTAACCTTGGTGACGGAAAAGGAACCTTTGACCCTACTACTCATGCTCAACTCCTATTGGCTCACAGAGCTGCAGCTTCAGGAAGAAGGTTGTCCTTAAATACTACACAATTCACACAATTGAGCCCAAAGCAAGAAGGGTTTGCTCAAATCATTTTGCTTAGTTTACACAAGGCCCCTGGACCTAATGACATGCCTGGCCAAGTTCTCTGCTTTACTGACTTCCACCCAGGATGACTTGCCTCTACTGTCATGAAGGTTTTGCTCTGTTAGTCAAAGCCTTCACCTCCTCTTGTCTTCATGAATCACTGGACCCAAGAGAATTTTTGAACAGGCCAAACAGAAACAGAGCACACTGTAGCCCAGGTCGTCTACACTTCCATCGCCCACCTGGACCAGAGGAACATGTGACATAACTGCTTACTGACTGTAGTTCAGCATTGTCCACTCTAAGATCATCATCAAGCTCAGGACCAGAGTCGGTCCTTCACCACCAGTGCTGTGCTTGTCTCAGGTCATTGAAAGGATCATTAGCTGTCTCTCTTTCAAGGGTCCAGATGTGGTGATTTTTATTGATCAGACTGCTAAAACACACAGAAATGGATACCCCTATGACATCACCAATTTGTACACTGTTCACTTTTCTTTTCCCAACGTTGTATCCCTGAAACCTTCAAGTTGGCCCAACCACTGAATAACCCTGCCCACAACTTCAGGCCTCCAGGGTTTGATGAAGCTGTTTACATGTTAGTAGTTCTTGGTCAAGGTAATGAGGTCCATGGAGGGTGAACCAATCTGATTTAAAACACTGCACAGACTCAACCAGTGCACTTTGTGGATTCTGGAGACGAACAGACTGTGAGTGTGTTTCATGGTCAGGTAACTGTGAATGAAGGAGACTCTCCATCGAAGGTTACAGGTTGATTCAGTTCAAAGGTTTTTGATAACCATAATGGACAATGTATTAAATGTAACACACATAACTCTTGATGGCTATGTGGATATGGACAAGTACAGATATGTTTATTTTCTGATTATGTTCACAGTTTATATTCTAATAATCTGCAGTAATTCTACTATTGTTTACCTAATCTGGATTCACCAAAGCCTCCATGAGCCTATGTACATTTTTATTGCTGCTTTGTTGGTTAACTCTGTTCTGTTCAGCACTGTTGTCTACCCAAAGCTTCTGATTGACTTTTTATCTGAGAAACAGATCATATCATATTCAGCCTGTCTATTTCAATGTGCTATGTATTATTCTTTAGGCGGTTCAGAGTTCTTACTGCTGGCAGCCATGGCCTTTGACAGATATGTTTCTATCTGTAAACCTCTGCAATATGCAACTATCATGAGAAACACAACAGTCAGTAAGTTGTTGGTTTTAGCTTGGTTTCTGCCCACTTTTCAAGTTGCAGTGACAGTTGCCGTGAAAGCTAATCAAAAGCTCTGTAGATTCACTCTCACGGGAATTTTTTGTAACACAGCAATTAACAAACTTTATTGTGTGGTTACAAAAGAACAAGTTATACGAGTTATGATCGCACTTTTTAATGTTGAACTCCTCCCTCTCCTCTTCATACTGTTTACATACACCAGGATTCTTATAATATCCTATCGAAGCTGCAGAGAAGTCAGGAGAAAAGCTGCACAGACCTGTTTACCACACCTGATAGTTCTGATCAACTTCTCCTGTTTTTGTGCATATGATGTCATTGTAGCTGGACTGGACTCAGATTTTCCAAAGACTGTACGTCTAATAATGACTTTACAAGTGGTTTTGTATAATCCTCTCTTTAATCCAATCATGTACGGACTAAAAATGAAAGAAATTTATAAACATCTCAAGAGGTTGTTCTGTTTAGGCAAAAATTAAAGTATCAACACTGATAACTGATTAGTTTCTCATTTCTTCTGTAATAATACTGAAGACTAGTGACTCCTCTGTTCAGCTGGTGGTGTTTAATGTTAGAATTTGTTTCTATTGTTAACAGTGATGTCAGCAGCAACATAATCATACCTGATTTCTAGCATTTTGGGGAATCACAAGTTTCATTCTGAATGTGTTGCTCTGTATTTATTGTTTTAATATTTCTCTCACACACAAAAACAAAACCAGCCACCACAGGGCCGTAGCTTCCACTGAGACACGAAGGTCATGTCCTCAGTGTTTGTAACTAAAAATGTGTTTGAGTCGCCTGAAGTCCAGTTTCTTTTATATCTGACAGTTACACACAACTTTGTAAAGATCATGAAGCATCTTTAAATGTGATTGTTTTGGGAGAGAGAAATGTTTTTGTTTGTTAGACTTACATTTCATCATGGATTGTTTTTATATTCCACAAAAAGCATACTTCCCCGGTTCATCCTCTGAACCAGAGAATTCCAAAATGATCCAACTCCAACAGCTCCAACCTCCTCCTCAGGCTCCTCTCATGCAGGTATCATCACCACCGACTGGTTGAAGGATGCCTTGTATTTACTATAAGTACTATGTATTAGAAATTTGATTATAAATATTAGAATAGTGTAAGTTAACAATATATAATTACATGAAAACTACATACTAGAAACACAAGTAAGTAATGTTAGTCTAATGATAATTTTATGTCTTTGTTGGTGTGATACATATTTGCATTCAGTATAAATGCTTTGTAGTTGAAATTGCATTCACAGTTGTAACTGTTAGCCTCTAAGCTTATTACTATAATTTCCTTAATGAGTTACCACTGCAGCAAAGCAAGGCAAGGCAACATACTTTATATAGGACCATTCAGACACAAGGCAATTCAAAGTGCTTGAGAGGGACATAAAAGCACAATGAAAACCAGACACAGAAAACATTAAAATTGCACGTAAAAGATGTATGTAAAAGCACTTAAAAAGTTAAGGCTAAAGAGAAGATGCATTTGAAAGACATGTAGATAAATAATTACAGATTAAAAGAAAGTTATGTAGCTCAATTATTGGAAAGCCACAGTAAACAACGATGTTTTAAGGCCTGATTTAAATGAACTGACTGTTTTAACAGACTTTAGGTGTTCAGGAAGCTTGTCCCAGTCTACGATGCCGGGGATCCGCACGCCCAGGACCCTGCCTTGGCCTGTCACCCGGCTCTCCATGCACCCAACCCCTGTAGCGGCCCCTGCAGGTGGTGAGCCCACAGGGTTGCGGTTTCACGTTATTCCTTCAGGCTTGGCCGCGAGATGGCCCCGTGGATCCAGGCCCAGCCACCAGACGCTCGTCGGCGGGCTCCCCTCCCAGGTCTGGCTCCAGAAGGAGGCCCCGGTTTCCCTAACGAGGGAGGGAACATTGTTCTGTCGGTTCCGCTTCATACAGGGTTTTTTGAACCGCTCTGGCCCCTCCCCTGGAACCACTTTGCCGTGGGAGACCCTACCAGGGGCTATAGCCCCCGACAACACAGCTCCCAGGTTCACAGGGGCGCACAAACTCCCCCACCACGATAAGGTGGCGATTCATTGGGGGAGACCCCGGGGCAGACCCAGAACCCGCTGGAGGGATTACATCTCGCGGCTGGCCTGGGAACGCCTCGGGATCCCCCAGGGGGAGCTGTAAAGCGTTGCTCGGGAGAAGGGCATCTGGAGTGCCCTGCTTAACCTGTTGCCACCGCAACCCGACCTCGGATAAGCGGAAGATAATGGATGGATGGATGGATGGATGGATGGAAGCTTGTCCCACAGATGGGGAGTCTAGAAACTAAAAGCTGCTTCACCTTGCTTGGTTTCGATCCTGAGGACGCTGAGTAGACATGCACCAGGTGACCTGAGGGGTCTGGATGCCTCGTAGCGTACAAGTAAATCTGAAATGCATTTGGACCCAAGACCATTCAGTGCTTTATATGCAAGTAACAGGATTTTAAAATCTACCCTTGGGCAAGCCGGAAGCCAGTGGAGAGATTTAAGGACCAGTGTGATGTGTTAAAGCCTTCATCATCTCTTCTCTTCCTGACTCAGTAGAACAAATACAATCTGCATATAGGCCAAAAACATCAACTGAAGACTCCATTGGCTGGTGCTCTACACTTCCCTCTCCGAGCTGGACAAGGGGAACACATATATGAGAATGCTGTTAACCAACTATAGCTCAGCATTTAACACCACTATGCACTCCAAATTCGTGATCAAGCTCAAATGTCTGGTCCTCAAGCCACCATGTGTCACTGGGTCCTGACCTTCCTGACTGGCAGAACCAACCCTGTGTGGTTAGGCACCACCACATAGATGCTGACTCAACACCAGCACCCCTCAGGGTCGTGAACTCACTCCTGTACTCCCTGTTCAGACATGACTGATCACCCACAGCTCCAACACCATCAATAAGTTTGCTGATGACAGGACCACCACCTGCCAATGATGAGACAACCCACAGACAGGAGATCAGTACCCTGACATCTTGGTGCCAGAACAACGTCTATCTAAAATTCAGCAAAACAAAGGAGCTGAATATGGATTACAGGAAGTAACAGAGAGAAGGACATGCAGCCATCAAGATGAATGGGACCACAATGGAAGGAGTCAGCAGCTTTGCGTCCTTGAGGATTCACATCAGTGATGACTTGACCTGGACTCATCATACTGACACCATCACAAAGACAGTGAGATATCAGCTCTTCCTCTGCAGGTTGAAGAGGCTCAGCAAGACTCTAGATACTCTTCAACTTCTACAGATGCACCACTGAAGGAATCCTGACTTACTGCAGCACTACCATCAACCGAATGGCCCATGGATGACCTTTACATCCAGCGTTGCAGAAAGAAGCACAAAAGGATCACGGAGGACTGTAATCACCACCGCCACAAACTTCTGCCTGCTCCCATCAGGCATATGTTACCACAGCATCCAGGCCTGAACCATCCAGATAATGTGCAACGTCTACAGATATGTCACTGAAGGTATCCTCACTCTGGCTCTACAGAGGGTGGTGAAAACTGCACGGCACATCACTAGACAGAGCTGCCATCCATGAAGGACTTCTACACCCAGCACCGCAGGAGGAAGGCCAACAGGACTGTGGAAGATCCTAATCACTGCAGCCACAAACTGTTCTGCCTGCTCTAGCTGGCTGCACCACCAGGCTGAGGCACAGCTTCATCCCACAGGCCGTAAGACTGATGAACTCGTGAATGCTTGAACTTTCGAGCTCAGCACGTGTTTCAAGCATTTCTGTCCACCGGAGGAGGGATCCCCTCTCCTTTGCTCTTCCTCTGTTTCCCCTTTTAAAGGTAATGTAAATAGAAATTATTTGTCTTATCACTATGACACTTAACTTACATTGTATTGACAGATGGATGTCACTTTACCCTGTTTATTGCTTTATACTAGTGCCATAGTAATACTATACTTACTGGTACTGTACATACATATCCTACAGCACTGGATCCACATGCTGACTTTCCTGGTTCCCCACTTCATTGTTGTGCATATGACGATGAATATATGTATTTGTCTTGCTTCTTAGAAGTCAGTGGGAACTCAAAAATTCACTCCTATTTTCAGGACGATGTTGTAACTCCTGGTGAGTTCACTTTTCCCAACTTTGGGTCCCTGAGACCTTCAAGTTGGCCCAACGACCGAGCAACCCTGCCTACAAGTTCAGGCCTCCAGGGTTTGATGAAGTTGTTTACATGTTAGTAGTTATTGGTGAAGAGTTTAATTAGATCCTTGGAGGGTGAACCAATTTAGTTTATAAAAAAAACATTTCACAGACTCCACCAGTTAACTTTGCGAATTCTGAAGATAAAGAGAATCTAAATGTGCTTCACGGTCAGGTAACTGTGAATGAGTGCAGGTTAAATGCTTTCTCACTTACAGTTCTTTTCTCAGCTTTTATTCACATTTGTCAGTAATATAATCTCCCTCTGATTCACATGCATTTTTAATGGCTATAATGGACAATGTATTAAATGTAACATACATAACTCTTGATGGCTATGTGGATATGGACAAGTACAGATATGTTTATTTTGTGATTATGTTCACAGTTTATATTCTAATAATCTGCAGTAATTCTACTATTGTTTACCTAATCTGGATTCACCAAAGCCTCCATGAGCCTATGTACATTTTTATTGCTGCTTTGTTGGTTAACTCTGTTCTGTTCAGCACTGCTATCTACCCAAAGCTTCTGATTGACTTTTTATCTGAGAAACAGATCATATCATATTCAGCCTGTCTATTTCAATGTGCTATGTTTTACTCTTTAGGCGGTTCAGAGTTCTTACTGCTGGCAGCCATGGCCTTTGATAGATATGTTTCTATCTGTAAACCTCTGCAATATCAAACTATCATGAGAAACACAACAGTCAGTATTTTCTTGCTTTTAGCTTGGTTTCTGCCCACTTTTCAAGTTGCAGTGACAGTTGCATTGAATTCTAGTGAAAAACTCTGCAGCTTTACTTTAAAAGGAATTTTTTGTAACAACACAGTTTACAAACTATTTTGTGTCCTTTCAAAAGTACAAATTATACAAAATATTATTGTACTTTTTAATGTTGCACTCCTCCCTGTGCTCTTCATCCTGTTCACTTACACCAGGATTCTTATAATATCCTATCAAAGCTGCAGAGAAGTCAGGAGAAAAGCTGCACAGACCTGTTTACCACACCTGATAGTTCTGATCAACTTCTCCTGTTTGTGTGCATATGATGTCATTGTAGCTGGACTGGACTCAGTTTTTCCGAAGACTTTACGTTTAATAATGACTTTACAAGTAGTTTTGTATAATCCTCTCTTTAATCCAATCATGTACGGACTAAAAATGAAAGAAATTTATAAACATCTCAAGAGGTTGTTCTGTTCAGGCAAAATAAATTAAAGTATCAACACTGATAACTGATTAGTTTCTCATTTCTTCTGTAATAATACTGAAGATTAGTGACTCCTCTGTTCAGCTGGTGGTGTTTAATGTTAGAATTTGATTCTATTGTAAACAGTGATGTCAGCAGCAACATAATCATACCTGATTTCTAGCATTTTGATTCTTTTAAGGAATCCCAAGTTTCATTCTGAATTTGTTGCTCTATATTAATTGTTTATTATTAATATTAATTAATATTTCTCTCACACACAAAAACAAAACCAGCCACCACAGGGCCGTAGCTTCCACTGAGATACGAAGGTCACGTCCTCAGTGTTTGTAACTAAAAATGTGTTTGAGTCGCCTGAAGTGCAGTTTCTTTTATATCTGACAGTTACACACAACTTTGTAAAGATCATGAAGCATCTTTAAATGTGATTGTTTTGGGAGAGAAAAATGTTTTTGTTTGTTAGACTTTTTAGATTAGATTAGATTAGATTCAACTTTATTGTCATTACACCTGTACAGTACAAGGCAATGAAATGCAGTTTGGCATCTAACCAGAAGTGCAATTTGTAGCAAGTGCAGAAATATATAAAGGGTATGTACAGAATATACAGAAAGGTGTTTACAGATGCTATATACAGATTAGTGCTATGAACATGTGTGCTAGTAACTACAGGTATAAATATAAATATAATATACTTACATTTCATCATGGATTGTTTTTATATTCCACAAAAAGCATACTTCCCCGGTTCATCCTCTGAACTAGAGAATCCCAAAATGATCCAACTCCAACACTAATAATACTGAAGACTAGTGACTCCTCTGATCATCTGGTGGTGTTTAATGTCAGAATTTGATTCTGTGACTGATATACAATGCATTTATAGGCATGTAGTGACTAGAGTTATTCATTCTGAATTATTTGTCCACTTAAAATTGTTTTGACATTACTCACACACTGTAATATAACACTACCACAAGCACCACAAGGCTGTAAGTCCCACTGAGATTGTTTAGGAACCAAATGCAGCACACGGTACGTCAACAAAAACTCAATGTCACTTTTATTACACTTGGCAAGCAGGTGAATACGGTTCAGAATAACAATCTGTGTTTGGAAGACCAGGATCATCACTGGTGAAGCCTGCTGTACCACCTCTTTGGTACGCTGAATCCCAGGGTGGCAGGTGAGTTGGGAACTGTGGGCCAACTATAGAATGTCGGCCCATAGAGGTGGCGGGACGAACAGGCGATTCTGTCCAGGCGAGGACAAGAGCTGAGCCCCATCTGGTCCTCCAGAGGGCATGACCAGATACTCATAGTGTCCGTTGGGGGTGTTGAAGGCCATCTTCCACTCATCTTCCTTCCAGATGCAGACCAAGTGGTAGGTGTTGCGCAGGTCCAGCTTGGTAAAGATTGAAGCACACTCCAAAGCCCAAAGACGGTGGAGCTGAATGGAAGGGGGTAAAAGTTCTTCACTGTGATGTTGTTCAGGCCTCGGTAACGAAGAAGAAACCAGTGCCGGCGGGTGAGGATGAGGGGTGGATGATGCTTGCCGCCAAAGAATCATTCTCCATGGCCTCTCTCTCGGGGGAGGATGCTAAGTACAAACACCTGGTGCAGAGCCAGGCTCTCGTCGACGAGGCTAACATCAGAACCAGAGTCTATGAAGGTGGCCAGGGTGTGCGAGCCATCTAGCTAGCAGCAAATGGGTGTGGCACAGAGGATGTTGAGGAGGGAATCGTTTTTTGGCATGACTTACCAGTACTTCCCCCACTGCTGGCGATTCTAGCCTTTTTCTCGACCTGAGACGAAGACCCAGCAGAAAGGTTTTGCACTGTGCTGGCTCGTTCCAGTCGCTTTAGCATGCCTTGGTGGCAGAGGGGAAAGTCTGGGGCTGCCGAGAAAAAACAATGGAGCAGTTTTTGATGAAGGTATTGCAGCCATCCTGATCTCCAGCATAGCGCTCAGGGTTTCCCACCCAGGATCTGGCCAGGAGGAGCAGGAGCAGGAAGTGGTGGCGGTGGTGGTGTCGACGGAGAGGCGGGAGCTGCCACTTGGGAGAATGCTGCTGTCAGTTTGTGCAATGCCCTTTATTTAGAAAATATTACTAGAAGTTTAACATGTGCAAACCTCCAAGATATAAACATTTCTTTCTGATAACTTTTGACCCAGCTGTGAAGAAGCTTTGCCATGTTTTTTTTCAGCATTGGCCTTTGGGTCTCCAGCAACACTGAGAAGTTTTTTACATGTTAGTAGTTCTTGGTGAAGAGTTTAATGAGATCCATGGAGAGCAAAGCAATCTGATAAAAAGACATTTCACAGACTCAAACACTTCACTTTGTGAGTTCTGGAGACAATTTCATTTTCAGGCAAATGCAAAAGACTCCTTGCTGCAGGTTTCATGTTTATTTACTGCTTGTCTTCCAGTTACTTAATCTGCTTCTATTATTCATACACTTTTCGATAACCTTAATGGATGATGAATTAAATGTAACATATGTAACTCTTGGTGGGCACGTAGAAGTGCACAAGTACAGATATGTTTATTTTATGATTATGTTCATAGTTTATATTCTAATAATCTGCAGTAATTCTACTATTGTTTACCTAATCTGGATTCACCAAAGCCTCCATGAGCCTATGTACATTTTTATTGCTGCTTTGTTGGTTAACTCTGTTCTGTTCAGCACTGCTATCTACCCAAAGCTTCTGATTGACTTTTTATCTGAGAAACAGATCATATCATATTCAGCCTGTCTATTTCAGTTTGAAATGTTTTACTCTTTAGGCGGTTCAGAGTTCTTACTGTTGGCAGCTATGGCTTATGACAGATATGTTTCTATATGTAAACCTCTGCAATATGCAACTATTATGAGGAAAACAACAGTCAGTATTTTCTTGGCTTTAGCTTGGATTCTGCCAGCTGCTCAGATCGCAGTGCCAGCTGGACTGAGTGCTAACAAAAAACTCTGCAGCTTTACTTTGACAGGGATTTTTTGTAACAACACAGTTTACAAACTTCAGTGTGTGGTCTCAAGTGAACAAATTATACGTGATATTGTCATTTTGTTAAACGTTGCTCTTCTCCCTGTGCTCTTCATCCTGTTTACTTACACCAGGATTTTTATAATATCCTATCGAAGCTGCAGAGAGGTCAGGACAAAAGCTGCACAGACCTGTTTACCTCATCTCATAGTGTTAATCATTTTCTCCTGCTTGTGTGGTTTTGATGTACTTACAGTTCAGCTTGAATCAGATTTTCCAAAGACTGTAAGGTTCATAATGACTTTACAAATATTAATCTATCACCCTCTCTTTAATCCAATTATATACGGACTTAAAATGAAAGAAATTTCTAAACACCTCCAGAGGTTCTTCTGTTCAGCCAAAATGATGTGATGTATTAACTGATTTCTTTTATCAATAATCATGGTATCTTGGACAAATTTCAGTCAGGTTTCAATGCACATTATAGCATGCCCATATTGCACCACTCTACTATTTTTACTATTTCTTTTTTTGTATTTTTATTTAGAAGTACATGGAATTAATTCTAATAAAATGTTTCTTATGTACAATGACTCTGTGCCCTTATTGTAGAGGGGCGATGGTTTGTGCAATCAAACAAAAATAAAAGAAACCACAGTTACTGCTTTTAAATGTTTATTACTTGATCGTGTATATATCACCTGTCCCATGTTCATTTGCACTGTGAAAAGAGTCTGTCACCCCTTTCTACAGCTGAAAACGACCAAAAAGGCCCAACTGTTTGTGTCTACATGGGATTAAAATCTCAGTAAGGTTTAATCAGAGGATACAGATATAACACATTGTTCACCTGCCTATAAGAACAAGGTAGTAATGGTTCTGAACACAGAGGTTTGGACTCAAAAGCAGCAGAGTGCAGGTGAAGGTAAAAAAGGCTTATTTAATCAAAGTTTAAAGCAGCAACAGGTAGTCAGCATGGGCAAACAAGAGTAGTCAAGGGATCAGGTAGGCAGAAAACAGAGCACGAAGCATGAAGCTTCATTTTACTACCTAAATTTTACCACCTAAATCCTGAATCGAATATGATTCGAATATGAGGTCCAAATAATATAACTTCAGTTTTATTATCATTGAGCTGAAGAAAGTTAGTTATCAGTTGGTTTACTGTAGTTCTTATGTTTTAAGGGAGGTAGATCTGCATGTCGTCTGCATAACAGTGAAAAGAAATGTGTTTTTGACAGTGGTGGGCCGTCAGGACCAGCAAGGCCTTCTCTGCTGGCCTAAACTCAGAATCACTGATTTACGTTTTAATATTTTCCCATTGATCATTTTAGATTATTCCTAATAGTCTATGCTCTTCATTTCTGGGGGGCTTCCAGCAGTGTATGTCTATATTAGAGCTTTTATCCAATCATATTTCAGCCATCATGTGTTGCCAGGGTCAAAGAAATCTGCCCTGAGGCCTTCAGGGTCTAAAGTGCAGGCGCCCGTAGCTTAAAATACATCACAATGAAACTGTTGCTTTAACCAATCAGATGTCGAGTTGGTGACCCCAGGGCCTTCTAGCAGGCGTACGATGACGTCAGTATTTTCGCGTCCTCTGATTGGCTGGTCAGAGAGTTTAGCCAAAGCTAGCGATTCTTACCTGTACGAGCTAAAACTTTATCATCATCCTAAGTATTAATAGCAGTTTTTTAACCCACAATGGCTGACGGAGGAGAAGATGTTCATTTGGTCACAGATCTACTTAGAAATCCATTTTCTAGGTGGACTTTCCAAGAAAAGCTGGACATTTTGAGGAAATGCTGGCCCACCCCGAAGCTAGCGAGCCTGTCCCAGCCGGGAAAAGGGTTCGTCCGCCACTTTCAGGTCAGCAACTAGGAGCGGTACCTTCGGCTTACAGGCTCCGAGGAGCAGATTGTGTTGCTGAGAACGTCTGGTGTTGGTAACTGAACGACTCTGTGTTTGGAGCCGAGTCGGTGGTTACAGTGTTTGGTGACTTGTTGAATTCTTTTAATTGGGTTTCTTGCTTTAGTGATGTCATTCATTCTCGTAACATGAGACACCTGTCTGTGATGCAGCGTCCTGTTATACTGCCTTTCTGTATAATAGTGATGGTTTCTATAGCCGTGACGTCATAATGATGGTATTAAGAGGTGGTTTGATTCAGGTAGGACGCCACTGAAGGCCCAGGTGTAAAATGAATGGCCCGCCACTGGTTTTTGAATAATATGGCAGAAGCAGGTTGATGGATTGGAGGATTGGACCAAGTTTGGACCCTTGGGGGGCACCAAAAGAGATACTGAGAGGAAAACCAGTCAAAGGCTGAATCAGAAACCCCCACTCATTGGTTTAATCTGTGAATGAAAATGGAATAATCTACGCAGATACTCAAACTCATCATGTTTGTTAATGCAGGTTGAACAGTTTGCATATAAATGTAACAACATCCAAATGTTGTGTTTTTAATTGCAGATGTTTGTCAGGACCACTGCTCCTGCTCCTGCCTATGGCCAGAGGTGGCACTGTTTGTCTGTCTCTCTCTCTCTCTGTGTGATTGCAGGAGCTGAGGCAGCTGTGTGATCACCTGCAAGTAATCAGTCTGTCAGCTACTTAAGTCTGGTTCTGGTATTCACGTCCTGTCAGTTTGTCAACTCTGTTGTTCGTTTCAGACCTGTTCCTTCCCTTATCGCGACTCCTGCCCTGCCTTACCTGTCCTGGATCGCAGCTCCCACCTCCAGCATTGGAATCCTTTGTGAACTCTGATTGCCCAGATCAGCCCTCGTATCCAGCAGCTACCATTGGTTTATTTAGTTAGGTGTTTGCTTTTTGTTTGTGGACTTCAGCCCCTGAGCTCGGCTGTTAAGTTTTTGTATTTGCTTTGTTAACTGTCCGCCTTTTGTTGGTTTGTTACTTTTGTGTTTTCTTAGCACAATTATTCCCCTTTGTTCTTGAGGAGTGGCAGCCTCGTTCATTTGTATTTTCCTATTCGGTGGTAATTAAACCTGTGTATAACCGGAGTGTGTTTTGGTCTTGTGTCCACGTTTTTTGGGTTCCCGGTCTGGCCTTGACAATGTTGGTGTCCTGTGTGGAACCAAAAGTCAGTACTACGTTTACACAAGGTAAATTAACCTGAGCGAGTAACGTACTTCATTTAATCCAAACATTATATCTTCTCACACCTACCCGAGTAGCTTTGGTGCCTAAACCTAACCAAATTGTGACTATCCCAACTTACCCACCTGTTTTTTCGTTCCCATGATGATGAAGGTCTGGTGCACCTGTCACTGATGTTGAGGAGGGAATCGTTTTTTGGCATGGAGAGGTGGGAGCTGCCACTTGGGAGATGCTGCTGTCAGTTTGTGCAATGCCCTTTATTTAGAAAATATTACTATAAGTTTAACATGTGCAAACCTCCAAAATATAAACATTTCTTTCTGATAACTTTTGACCCAGCTGTGAAGAAGCTTTGCCATGTTTTTTTTTTTCAGCATTGGCCTTTGGGTCTCCAGTAACACTGAGACTTGTCCCATTCACTGTGTTTGAAAAAGTTTTTTACATGTTAGTAGTTCTTGGTGAAGAGTTTAATGAGATCCATGGAGAGCAAAGCAATCTGATAAAAAGACATTTCACAGACTCAAACACTTCACTTTGTGAGTTCTGGAGACAATTTCATTTTCAGGCAAATGCAAAAGACTCCTTGCTGCAGGTTTCATGTTTATTTACTGCTTGTCTTCCAGTTACTTAATCTGCTTCTATTATTCATACACTTTTCGATAACCTTAATGGATGATGAATTAAATGTAACATATGTAACTCTTGGTGGGCACGTAGAAGTGCACAAGTACAGATATGTTTATTTTATGATTATGTTCATAGTTTTTATTCTAATAATCTGCAGTAATTCTATTATTGTTTACCTAATCTGGATTCACCAAAGCCTCCATGAGCCTATGTACATTTTTATTGCTGCTTTGTTGGTTAACTCTGTTCTGTTCAGCACTGCTATCTACCCAAAGCTTCTGCTTGACTTTTTATCTGAGAAACAGATCATATCATATTCAGCCTGTCTATTTCAGTTTGAAATGTTTTACTCTTTAGGCGGTTCAGAGTTCTTACTGTTGGCAGCTATGGCTTATGACAGATATGTTTCTATATGTAAACCTCTGCAATATGCAACTATTATGAGGAAAACAACAGTCAGTATTTTCTTGGCTTTAGCTTGGATTCTGCCTGCTGCTCAGATCGCAGTGCCAGCTGGACTGAGTGCTAACAAAAAACTCTGCAGCTTTACTTTGACAGGGATTTTTTGTAACAACACAGTTTACAAACTTCAGTGTGTGGTCTCAAGTGAACAAATTATACATGATATGGTCATTTTGTTAAACGTTGCTCTTCTCCCTGTGCTCTTCATCCTGTTTACTTACACCAGGATTTTTATAATATCCTATCGAAGCTCCAGAGAGGTCAGGACAAAAGCTGCACAAACCTGTTTACCTCATCTCATAGTGTTAATCATTTTCTCCTGCTTGTGCGGTTTTGATGTACTTACAGTTCAGCTTGAATCAGATTTTCCAAAGACTGTAAGGTTCATAATGACTTTACAAATATTAATCTATCATCCTCTCTTTAATCCAATTATATACGGACTTAAAATGAAAGAAATTTCTAAACACCTCCAGAGGTTCTTCTGTTCAGCCAAAATGATGTGATGTATTAACTGATTTCTTTTATCAATAATCATGGTATCTTGGACAAATTTCAGTCAGGTTTCAACGCACATTATAGCATGCCCATATTGCACCACTCTACTATTTTTACTATTTCTTTTTTTGTATTTTTATTTAGAAGTACATGGAATTAATTCTAATAAAATGTTTCTTATGTACAATGACTCTGTGCCCTTATTGTAGAGGGGCGATGGTTTGTGCAATCAAACAAAAATAAAAGAAACCACAGTTACTGCTTTTAAATGTTTATTACTTGATCGTGTATATATCACCTGTCCCATGTTCATTTGCACTGTGAAAAGAGTCTGTCACCCCTTTCTACAGCTGAAAACGACCAAAAAGGCCCAACTGTTTGTGTCTACATGGGATTAAAATCTGAGTAAGGTTTAATCAGAGGATACAGATATAACACATTGTTCACCTGCCTATAAGAACAAGGTAGTAATGGTTCTGAACACAGAGGTTTGGACTCAAAAGCAGCAGAGTGCAGGTGAAGGTAAAAAAGGCTTATTTAATCAAAGTTTAAAGCAGCAACAGGTAGTCAGCATGGGCAAACAAGAGTAGTCAAGGGATCAGGTAGGCAGAAAACAGAGCACTTAATATACAGCAGGGAAGAAGAAAGCCACAACAGACTAGAAGAAAAATCAGTGACGATAAATGGCTATGATAAGGCACAGCGAGACGGACATACACTACTCACAAAAAGTTAGGGATATTCGACTTTCAGGTGAAATATATGGAAAATGTAAAGAGTGAATGCTACAGTGATATTATATCATGAAAGTAGGGCATTTAAGTAGAAGCATGCAATGATGATTTTATTCATGTTAAACAATTTATTTGAAGAAAATCTACCAACAGTGGTAGGTATACCACAACAAAACATGTTCAGTGTCTCAATAAATTGGGACGTGGCCAAAGGACGTCCACTCCTCTCCTTTCTGTGACTCTTCCAGTCTCTGTATCACTGTTCCAACCTCCTGATGACACTCTGTGACCCTCTAAGCTCAGTGAACACCTCCGTCTGAGGACTTCCTGTTTGAAGCCTCCAGTGTTGAGGTGCTGCTGATCAACTGTTAGGTGTCGTCTTGGTCTCATGATGTCAGAATGTGAACAGCAGGATGAGGAGGACTGTTTAAATACCAATTCTAACTGAAGCAGGAAATGTATTGGTGGATTCATGGATCAAACCTGTTGTGAATGTTGCTGTGAAGCTTCTTGTTAGAGAACAGCAGCTGGTGCAGAAAGTACTGAGACACTGAACAGTTGGACATGTGCATTCAAAGGTTTAGAGAAGGTCACATTAAGTTCACCTGGAAAGGTTAGAATGCATTTTAGGTTCATCCTGAAATTTCACCCGAAAGCCGAATATCCCTAACTTTTTGTGAGTAGTGTAAATTAGGGATAGTTAATAGCTAGAAAGGAGAAATGTGTTTTAAAATGAGTCTTGAAGATAGTAGTAGGAGAGAACCATGCTGGGGGAGAAGGCAATAATTATGGGGCAGCAACAGAGAAAACCCTGTCCCTGAAATACTTAGTCCTGGATCTCAGGACAGACAGAAGGGAAAATCATTTAACGCCGGGCACACAAACTTCGATAAGAATGTTGAATGCTGAAGAATCAAGAATGGGAGTCATGTGATCTTCTTGCTGTCCTTCTCAAGACCTGGTGCATTTTGAACCAGTTTGAGATGGGATAAGCAAGACTGTATCAATATATCAGATCCAGTAATCAAGATGGGAGGATATGATGGTATGGATGACTTTCTTCAGGTCAGAATTGATCTGACTTTGGAGATGAAGCATGAAGCTTCATTTTACTACCTAAATTTTACCACCTAAATCCTGAATCGAATATGTCTCGAATATGAGGTCCAAATAATATAACTTCAGTTTTATTATAATTGAGCTGAAGAAAGTTAGTTATCAGTTGGTTTACTGTAGTTCTTATGTTTTAAGGGAGGTAGATCTGCATGTCGTCTGCATAACAGTGAAAAGAAATGTGTTTTTGACAGTGGTGGGCCGTCAGGACCAGCAAGGCCTTCTCTGCTGGCCTAAACTCAGAATCTCTGATTTACGTTTTAATATTTTCCCATTGATCATTTTAGATTATTCCTAATAGTCTATGCTCTTCATTTCTGGGGGGCTTCCAGCAGTGTATGTCTATATTAGAGCTTTTATCCAATCATATTTCAGCCATCATGTGTTGCCAGGGTCAAAGAAATCTGCCCTGAGGCCTTCAGGATCAAAAGTGCAGGCGCCCGTAGCTTAAAATACATCACAATGAAACTGTTGCTTTAACCAATCAGATGTCGAGTTGGTGACCCCAGGGCCTTCTAGCAGGCGTACGATGACGTCAGTATTTTCACGTCCTCTGATTGGCTGGTCAGAGAGCTTAGCCAAAGCTAGCGATTCTTACCTGTAGCGACCTGCACAAGCTAAAACTTTATCATCATCCTAAGTATTAATAGCAGTTTTTTAACCCACAATGGCTGACGGAGGAGAAGATGTTTGGTCACAGATCTACTTAGAAATCCATTTTCAAGGCGGACTTTCCAAGAAAAGCTGGACATTTTGAGGAAATGCTGGCCCACCCTGAAGCTAGCGAGCCTGTCCCAGCCGGGAAAAGGGTTCGTCCGCCACTTTCAGGTCAGCAACTACAAGCGGTACCCTCGGCTTACAGGCTCCGAGGAGCAGATTGTGTTGCTGAGAATGCCTGGTGTTGTTTGGACCCTTGGGGGGCACCAAAAGAGATACTGAGAGGAAAACCAGTCAAAGGCTGAATCAGAAACCCCCACTCATTGGTTTAATCTGCGAATGAAAATGGAATAATCTACGCAGATACTCAAACTCATCATGTTTGTTAATGCAGGTTGAACAGTTTGCATATAAATGTAACAACATCCAAATGTTGTGTTTTTAATTGCAGATGTTGGTGTCCTGTGTGGAACCAAAAGTCAGTACTACGTTTACACAAGGTAAATTAACCTGAGCGAGTAACGTACTTCATTTAATCCAAACATTATATCTTCTCACACCTACCCGAGTAGCTTTGGTGCCTAAACCTAACCAAATTGTGACTATCCCAACTTACCCACCTGTTTTTTCGTTCCCATGATGATGAAGGTCTGGTGCACCTGTCACGGGTACTCGTCATTTCACATATAATAAATGATTTGGAGTCACTCTCAAAGTTGGTGGATCATCTCCCATTTGTATGCCACAGTGCCACATTTAGGTCTTAAAAACTACAATTTCCAAGAGGTGGATCCTCTACCAGGTGTTCTGCATGCTGACAATGATTGGAATGGGATTGGTCATTTCTACCTGCCGATCCGTTGCTGTTTCATGTGCGCTCTGACGCTCCCTTTGGACCCTGCATGTGCACATGGCTGCTCTCAACAGGATAAAGGCTCAGCAGCTGTCCCAGTCTGTAGTAGATCAGGGCAAGATGCCGTGCAGGTCTCTTCAATCTACATTTACAGACACTGATGCAAAGACTGTTTTCTGAATGTCTTCATGACTTATGACTTTATGACTGAGGACAGATCACAGGACTGACTATCAGTGTGTATACTCTGCTGTTTTGACTTGATTTATGTACTCACTTTTCACTTCACTTGCTTTTCAGACAGGTTGATGATGATGGGCTTGTGATGCTGTCAGTGAATAATGGTAAAGTTTGGAGTGGGAAAGAGGACATCTTGTATCTCAGCCTTCATAACCTGGATGCATCTTGTCTTCATTCATTGAACTGAGCTATTGTGATAAGTAAAAAATGTTTCCATGCATGTGTGTCTTGGATACATATTAATGAATGACCTGAAATTTGTCTTGTACAATTTAAATGCATGCAGGCTTATGCTATGGGCCTCACTAAAGTGTCACTTAAGTGTTCAGGAGAACACTCATATTCATCTAATCCCATCTAACTGTCCTTTTTGTCCTCTTTTAATTGTACTTTCTCCTCCCTCTCTGTGCATCACTCTCCCTTCTCTTCTTCCAGCCCTGCTGCTGTGCAGACATGATGAACAACAGCAGCCTGAACTCTTTCTACTTTCAATTTACACTGTTTTCAGACTACGGGCCCCTCAGATATCTGTTCTTCTGTCTGTCTCTGCTGCTCTACGTGACTATAATCTCTGCTAATGTCGTCATTATTCTGACAGTCAGCCTGGAGAAGTCTCTGCATCAGCCCATGTATATTTTCATCTGCTGTCTGTCTGTTAACGCTCTGTACGGCTCGGCCGGCTTCTACCCCAGGTTTCTGATGGACATTCTGTCTGACACTCATCTGATCTCACGTCCATCTTGTTTCATTCAGATTTATGTTCTTTACACCTATGTAGCCTGTGAGCTGAGTCTCCTCAGCATCATGGCTTATGATAGATTTGTTGCTATTTGTCAGCCTTTACACTATCACAGCAAAATGACGTTAAGGACGGTGATGCAGCTTTTGACTTTTGCTTGGCTCTACCCTGCGTCTGCTATCGGCCTCTGTGTTTATCTCACTGTTAGTTTGCCTTTATGTGGGAATAAACTGCACGGGCTTTTTTGCACCAACTGGCCTGTGGTTCAGCTCTCCTGTGTGGACACAACTCTGAACAGCATATTATATCCATTTATTTCTTTGACAACCATCTTCATCCCTCTGTTCTTCGTCCTGTACACCTACCTGCGCATTCTGCTCGTGTGCAAGAGAAACTCGTCTGAGTTCAGAGGAAAGGCGTTACAAACCTGCCTGCCTCACATTGTCACATTTGTCAACTATACTTTGTCTGCATTCTGTCACCTGCTGCTGAGTCGTTTTAAGGCCGATGATGTGAATCCATTTGTCATTGTTGTTTTGTCTCTGGAGTGTGCAATTGTTCCTCCCATCAATAACCCTCTTCTTTACGGCCTGAATCTGCCTCAGATCAGAGGAGTGATTTTTAGTTTGAAGATTCGCAAAATGTTCCTCCTTCATGTGTGACATAAAACCTTCTATGTCCAGATAGAAGATAGCAGCTAATAAAGCCCTACACTTGTAAATCACACAGTGTGCTGATGGAACATGATGACTCAAATAAATCTCAATCTCAAATCTCTCTTTATTTTAATCAAATAAGATCGTGTATGAAGATGGATGCAGTCTTAACATAGATCCCTCTGTCCCACAAACATGCAGTCGCAGCCACTCATCTTTTCCTGGTGTTTCTTGTGTTTTCTCTTCTTCAGAGGGGTGGACTAGTGGGTTAGCCAAGTATGTTGACCATAACACCTAAAGGGTTTTCAGTGTCACAAAGATGGCTCTCTCTTAACGTGGCTAGTTCACCATTGTAACTTATTCAGCTTAAATCAACTGTAAAAAGCTCCTTTTCACCAACAATTTTCTCTATTAGCATAAAAGAATTTTAACTGAGGGAAGACTTTATAGTGTGTATGGAAGTCATGATGCGACCTTGTTGAACCACTCGCTAGTAATGTCACCCAACGAAGCCGTGCAGTTACAATAGCACAAACTGTAGCGTCGGATTATCACAAGAACCTAGAAAATCTGTAATATTAACACACACACTCACAAATGTTACACAGCAGATCATCCATGCACTAAAACAATGAAGGCTCAGCAGGTATCTGTGGATTATGTTTTTATTACTTGGTCCAAGGGGGGGAGAGGAAGTCGGCCACAGCCATCTGTGCCCCCGGTCTATGGATCACCGTGAATTTAAAAGGCTGTAGAGCCAGATACCACCGGGTGATCCGGGCGTTGGTATCCTTCATGCGGTGGAGCCATTGGAGCAGAGCATGGTCCAAACAGAGGGTGAATGGGCGTCCCAGGAGGTAGTAACGCAGGGCGCCAACCGCCCACCGCCCACCGGATGGCGAGGCGCTCTTTTTCCACCGTGCTGTACCTGCTCTCTCGCTCCGAGAGCTTTCTGCTGAGGTACAGCGCGGGGCGGTCGACTCCCCGCACCTGCTGAGACAAAACGGCCCCCAGCCCTCTGTCCGAGGCATCAGTCTGCAACACAAAGGGGAGAGAACCGGCTCTGAGGCACCTTTCTCCATGCTTTGAGGAGGTTGAGGTGGTAGATCTGTGTGGCTCCTCCCCTGTCAGGACGTTCCACTTCATAGTCCACGTCGCCCACTCGCCGTGTGACCACAAAGGGTCCTTGCCACCTGGCGAGTAATTTCGAGCTAGAAGATGGGAGCAATACAAGCACTTTGTCTCCTAGTGAAAATTGTCTCAGCCTCGACCCTCTGTTGTACAGGCGCTGTTGACGTTTCTGGGCCTGGAGCAAATTCTCACATGACAACCTTCCCAACGTGTGGAGTTTTGCTCTCAGGTCTAGGACGTATTGAATTTCGTTCTCTACTGGGGCTTGGACCATCCTCCCAGTTTTCCTTAATTAGGTCCAGCACCCCTCTTGGTTTCCTGCCAAACAGCAGTTCAAAGGGAGAAAATCCCGTGGAGGCCTGGGGTACCTCCTGCACTGCGAACAACAGAGGGTCTAGCCATTTGTCCCAATTGCGTTCATCATCGTGTATAAACTTACAGATCATGGACTTTAAGGTCTTGTTCATCTACTCCACCAACCCGTCAGTCTGAGGGTGGTAGGCGCTGGTACGAACAGACTTAATGCCCAATAATCCATACAGCTCTCTTAGTGTTCGTGACATGAACGAGGTGCCCTGGTCAGTGAGGATCTCTTTCGGGATCCCCACTCGGGAGATTATCTGAAACAGTGCCTGCGCCACACTCTTTGCAGAGATGGTGCGCAGCGGCACTGCTTCCGGGTTTTGCGTTGCGTGATCCATCAGGACTAACGCAAAGCGATAGCCGCTTGCACTCCGGTTAAATGGCCCAATGAGGTCCATGCCAAT
Organism: Pempheris klunzingeri; assembly: GCF_042242105.1. Taxonomy (NCBI): domain Eukaryota; kingdom Metazoa; phylum Chordata; class Actinopteri; order Acropomatiformes; family Pempheridae; genus Pempheris; species Pempheris klunzingeri. Next base: position 26,731,266 of record NC_092021.1, read on the forward strand.
GCGGTCAAATGGGACCTCCATCAGGGGTAGTGGGCGCAATGGCGCTCTTGGGATGGCCGGTTGGTTAACCAACTGGCATTCAGGGCAGGATGCACACCAGCGGCGTACATCCCCCCAAATGCCCGGCCAATAGAATCGGGCCATTATCCAGTCTAGTGTTTTGGCAAATCCCATGTGACCAGCCATCGGGTTATATTGAGCCGCCTGGAAAACAGTTTCCCGGCGGCTTTTCGGCACCAGCAACTGGGTGTTCTCACGTCCTGTCTGAGTGTCACGACTCACTCTGTAAAGTCTATCCCTCTGCAAAGAAAAGTGCGGGTAGGTCTGCGCTGCGTCAGGGCGCACCAAGTGACCATCAATCCTTATCACTTGGTCAAAGGCAGAGCATAAGGTATCGTCACGAGACTGCTCAAGTGGAAAATCTTCCATGGGGTGGATTTCGGGAACCAGCAGCGTCTCCGGAGGAGGCGTCGCGGGTTCCCCCTACCCCTCGGCATCGTTGGACGACCCTACGTCACCGCTGAGCACAGCACAGACACTACACGTCCCTACCGGTCGTGAGTGCACCCCCGCACACCGTCCCACTAAACCATGAAAACCCAGCCAATCAGTCCCCAGAATCGGGGTGAGCCAGGCGGCTGCTTACAGCTGCCTTCACTCTATGGTTTTTTCCCGTGTTTAATTTCCACCGGCACTACGGGATAGCGATGAATATCCCCATGCACACACCTGATATCCACCCACCTTGCCTCCACCAAAGCCCCGGGCCGAACCAGGTTCTGGTGAATCATGGACTGCGTGCAGCCCGAATCCACCATAGCCTGGTGTATACCCCCCTGGATCCTTACCGGAACGCGTTATGTCGCACACCTCCATGAGGTCTTTAACTCACAGCTCTGGATGAATTTCTCATATATTCTGGGGGAGGTCAGGGACATGGAAACTGAGTGGACCATGTTCAAAGCCTCCATTGCAGAGGCGGCTATTGGGAGATGAGGCTAGAAGGTCGTCTGTTCCATTTTGGTAGCAGCCCAGGAACCCGATGTTGGACATTGGCTGAAGAAGTACATATCTCAGGCTTGGTTGACCCAGGGGTCTCCTGAGGCAGCAGACCAGTACCGGAGGGCTTTGATGGTGTGGGAGAAGTTCAGGGACGCTATGGAGAAGGACCTTTGGTGGGCATCAGGGACGTTCTAGCAAACTGTTTGGTGACTCAGGAAGGGAAAGGCTGCTTTGGCTCAGGCTGTGTTCAGCAGGGAAGGAGAAGTGCTGACCCAGACTGAGGATATCGTTGGACGGTGGAAAGAACACTTTGAGGATCTCGTGAACTTGGCCAACACATCCTCTGTGGAGGAGGCAGAGGATGCTGCACACTGTTGGACTGTCTTGGCTGACATGTATTTTCTGTGTTGAGTGGAGGTCGGGGACAGTACCTGAGGAATGGCACACCAGTGCCCCCATTTCCAAAAAAGTAGACCAGAGGTTGTGCTCCAATTGCTGGGGTATCACACTGCTCTGCCTCCTTGAGTCCCAGGGCCATAAAAACTCATCCACCACATTAAGGTGGGGATTCATGGAGGGAAAATATGCATAGTGTTTGCTGTTGGATATTAGTTGGATATAAACATGATTTCTGGTAGGTAGTGCTGCTCTCCAGGACTAAAGACCAGGACTCTAGAACTAAAACTTGACTGTTGTGGTTTTGATTGAAGGCTTCTGTGTATCTAGGCTGGTGTGTGTTCTGTTTAATTAACAGCAGGTGAACACAAAGAAAAACATACATGTGGAAGAACACATGGAGTCAGTTTGTGAGTAGGAGGACACACTTTTAGCTCCCTTTGGACTCCGTATGAACACGTGGCTCCTCAGCACTACAGGATAAAGGCTCAGCACAGCCTCAGTCAGGATTAGACTGGGAGACGATGCTGCATGTCTCTCAAATCTCATCACACACAAACCAGTGCAGCTACTGTTTTTAGGGATTTTACACATTTTGGACACAGGGCTTCAACAGGTGCACATTTGATTGTCTGACATATTTTAACAAGTATGACAGATGACGGTTCATGTATGTTTTACTGTAGTCTGACCTGTAGTTCATTACTGTAGTAGTGAAGTGTAGGAGTTGTGAATGTCTGTCAGCTGTGAGAAAACATAGCTTATGCATATACAGCATGTTATTTATTCTTTATTTCACTGTAATGAATAAATAGTGTTTAAATCATTATGCTCAATGAGAAATGTCAGAGTGTTTGTGCATGAAATGTTTCCTCCACAGCAGGCGGGTTGAACACTTCTTCTTTTCTCCTCCCTCTCTGTGCATCACTCTCCCTTCTCTTCTTCCAGCCCTGCTGCTGTGCAGACATGATGAACAACAGCAGCCTGAACTCTTTCTACTTTCAATTTACACTGTTTTCAGACTACGGGCCCCTCAGATATCTGTTCTTCTGTCTGTCTCTGCTGATCTACGTGACTATAATCTCTGCTAATGTCGTCATTATTCTGACAGTCAGCCTGGAGAAGTCTCTGCATCAGCCCATGTATATTTTCATCTGCTGTCTGTCTGTTAACGCTCTGTACGGCTCGGCCGGCTTCTACCCCAGGTTTCTGATGGACATTCTGTCTGACACTCATCTGATCTCACGTCCATCTTGTTTCGTTCAGATTTATGTTCTTTACACCTATGTATCCTGTGAGCTGAGTCTCCTCAGCATCATGGCCTATGATAGATTTGTTGCTATTTGTCAGCCTTTACACTATCACAGCAAAATGACGTTAAGGACGGTGATGCAGCTTTTGACTTTTGCTTGGCTCTACCCTGCGTCTGTTATCGGCCTCTGTGTTTATCTCACTGTTAGTTTGCCTTTATGTGGGAATAAACTGCACGGGCTTTTTTGCACCAACTGGCCTGTGGTTCAGCTCTCCTGTGTGGACACAACTCTGAACAGCATATTATATCCATTTATTTCTTTCACAACCATCTTCATCCCTCTGTTCTTCGTCCTGTACACCTACCTGCGCATTCTGCTCGTGTGCAAGAGAAACTCGTCTGAGTTCAGAGGAAAGGCGTTACAAACCTGCCTGCCTCACATTGTCACATTTGTCAACTATACTTTGTCTGCATTCTGTCACCTGCTGCTGAGTCGTTTTAAGGCCGATGATGTGAATCCATTTGTCATTGTTGTTTTGTCTCTGGAGTGTGTAATTGTTCCTCCCATCAATAACCCTCTTCTTTACGGCCTGAATCTGCCTCAGATCAGAGGAGTGATTTTTAGTTTGAAGATTCGCAAAATGTTCCTCCTTCATGTGTGACATAAAACCTTCTATGTCCAGATAGAAGATAGCAGCTAATAAAGCCCTACACTTGTAAATCACACAGTGTGCTGATGGAACATGATGACTCAAATAAATATTTTTCACTATCACGTTTATTTTAATCAAATAAGATCGTGTATGGATGGATGCAGTCTTAACATAGATCCCTCTGTCCCACAAACATGCAGTCGCAGCCACTCGTCTTTTCCTGGTGTTTCTTGTGTTTTCTCTTCTTCAGAGGGGTGGACTAGTGGGTTAGCCAAGTATGTTGACCATAACACCTAAAGGGTTTTCAGTGTCACAAAGATGGCTCTCTCTTAACGTGGCTAGTTCACCATTGTAACTTATTCAGCTTAAATCAACTGTAAAAAGCTCCTTTTCACCAACAATTTTCTCTATTAGCATAAAAGAATTTTAACTGAGGGAAGACTTTATAGTGTGTATGGAAGTCATGATGCGACCTTGTTGAACCACTCGCTAGTAATGTCACCCAACGAAGCCGTGCAGTTACAGTAGCACAAACTGTAGCGTCGGATTATCACAAGAACCTAGAAAATCTGTAATATTAACACACACACTCACAAATGTTACACAGCAGATCATCCATGCACTAAAACAATGAAGGCTCAGCAGGTATCTGTGGATTATGTTTTTATTACTTGGTCCAAGGGGGGGAGAGGAAGTCGGCCACAGCCATCTGTGCCCCCGGTCTATGGATCACCGTGAACTTAAAAGGCTGTAGAGCCAGATACCACCGGGTGATCCGGGCGTTGGTATCCTTCATGCGGTGGAGCCATTGGAGCAGAGCATGGTCCAAACAGAGGGTGAATGGGCGTCCCAGGAGGTAGTAACGCAGGGCGCCAACCGCCCACCGCCCACCGGATGGCGAGGCACTCTTTTTCCACCATGCTGTACCTGCTCTCTCGCTCCGAGAGCTTCCTGCTGAGGTACAGCACGGGGCGGTCGACTCCCCGCACCTGCTGAGACAAAACGGCCCCCAGCCCTCTGTCCGAGGCATCAGTCTGCAACACAAAGGGGAGAGAACCGGCTCTGAGGCACCTTTCTCCATGCTTTGAGGAGGTTGAGGTGGTAGATCTGTGTGGCTCCTCCCCTGTCAGGACGTTCCACTTCATAGTCCACGTCGCCCACTCGCCGTGTGACCACAAAGGGTCCTTGCCACCTGGCGAGTAATTTCGAGCTAGAAGATGGGAGCAATACAAGCACTTTGTCTCCTAGTGAAAATTGTCTCAGCCTCGACCCTCTGTTGTACAGGCGCTGTTGACGTTTCTGGGCCTGGAGCAAATTCTCACATGACAACCTTCCCAACGTGTGGAGTTTTGCTCTCAGGTCTAGGACGTATTGAATTTCGTTCTCTACTGGGGCTTGGACCATCCTCCCAGTTTTCCTTAATTAGGTCCAGCACCCCTCTTGGTTTCCTGCCAAACAGCAGTTCAAAGGGAGAAAATCCCGTGGAGGCCTGGGGTACCTCCTGCACTGCGAACAACAGAGGGTCTAGCCATTTGTCCCAATTGCGTTCATCATCGTGTATAAACTTACAGATCATGGACTTTAAGGTCTTGTTCATCTACTCCACCAACCCGTCAGTCTGAGGGTGGTAGGCGCTGGTACGAACAGACTTAATGCCCAATAATCCATACAGCTCTCTTAGTGTTCGTGACATGAACGAGGTGCCCTGGTCAGTGAGGATCTCTTTCGGGATCCCCACTCGGGAGATTATCTGAAACAGTGCCTGCGCCACACTCTTTGCAGAGATGGTGCGCAGCGGCACTGCTTCCGGGTATTGCGTTGCGTGATCCATCAGGACTAACGCAAAGCGATAGCCGCTTGCACTCCGGTTAAATGGCCCAATGAGGTCCATGCCAATGCGGTCAAATGGGACCTCCATCAGGGGTAGTGGGCGCAATGGCGCTCTTGGGATGGCCGGTTGGTTAACCAACTGGCATTCAGGGCAGGATGCACACCAGCGGCGTACATCCCCCCAAATGCCCGGCCAATAGAATCGGGCCATTATCCAGTCTAGTGTTTTGGCAAATCCCATGTGACCAGCCATCGGGTTATATTGAGCCGCCTGGAAAACAGTTTCCCGGCGGCTTTTCGGCACCAGCAACTGGGTGTTCTCACGTCCTGTCTGAGTGTCACGACTCACTCTGTAAAGTCTATCCCTCTGCAAAGAAAAGTGCGGGTAGGTCTGCGCTGCGTCAGGGCGCACCAAGTGACCATCAATCCTTATCACTTGGTCAAAGGCAGAGCATAAGGTATCGTCACGAGACTGCTCAAGTGGAAAATCTTCCATGGGGTGGATTTCGGGAACCAGCAGCGTCTCCGGAGGAGGCGTCGCGGGTTCCCCCTCCCCCTCGGCATCGTCGGACGACCCTACGTCACCGCTGAGCACAGCACAGACACTACACGTCCCTACCGGTCGTGAGTGCACCCCCGCACACCGTCCCACTAAACCATGAAAACCCAGCCAATCAGTCCCCAGAATCGGGGTGAGCCAGGCGGCTGCTTACAGCTGCCTTCACTCTATGGTTTTTTCCCGTGTTTAATTTCCACCGGCACTACGGGATAGCGATGAATATCCCCATGCACACACCTGATATCCACCCACCTTGCCTCCACCAAAGCCCCGGGCCGAACCAGGTTCTGGTGAATCATGGACTGCGTGCAGCCCGAATCCACCATAGCCTGGTGTATACCCCCCTGGATCCTTACCGGAACGCGTTATGTCGCACACCTCCATGAGGTCTTTAACTCACAGCTCTGGATGAATTTCTCATATATTCTGGGGGAGGTCAGGGACATGGAAACTGAGTGGACCATGTTCAAAGCCTCCATTGCAGAGGCGGCTATTGGGAGATGAGGCTAGAAGGTCGTCTGTTCCATTTTGGTAGCAGCCCAGGAACCCGATGTTGGACATTGGCTGAAGAAGTACATATCTCAGGCTTGGTTGACCCAGGGGTCTCCTGAGGCAGCAGACCAGTACCGGAGGGCTTTGATGGTGTGGGAGAATTCAGGGACGCTATGGAGAAGGACCTTTGGTGGGCATCAGGGACGTTCTAGCAAACTGTTTGGTGACTCAGGAAGGGAAAGGCTGCTTTGGCTCAGGCTGTGTTCAGCAGGGAAGGAGAAGTGCTGACCCAGACTGAGGATATCGTTGGACGGTGGAAAGAACACTTTGAGGATCTCGTGAACTTGGCCAACACATCCTCTGTGGAGGAGGCAGAGGATGCTGCACACTGTTGGACTGTCTTGGCTGACATGTATTTTCTGTGTTGAGTGGAGGTCGGGGACAGTACCTGAGGAATGGCACACCAGTGCCCCCATTTCCAAAAAAATAGACCAGAGGTTGTGCTCCAATTGCTGGGGTATCACACTGCTCTGCCTCCTTGAGTCCCAGGGCCATAAAAACTCATCCACCACATTAAGGAGGGGATTCATGGAGGGAAAATATGCATAGTGTTTGCTGTTGGATATTAGTTGGATATAAACATGATTTCTGGTAGGTAGTGCTGCTCTCCAGGACTAAAGACCAGGACTCTAGAACTAAAACTTGACTGTTGTGGTTTTGATTGAAGGCTTCTGTGTATCTAGGCTGGTGTGTGTTCTGTTTAATTAACAGCAGGTGAACACAAAGAAAAACATACATGTGGAAGAACACATGGAGTCAGTTTGTGAGTAGGAGGACACACTTTTAGCTCCCTTTGGACTCCGTATGAACACGTGGCTCCTCAGCACTACAGGATAAAGGCTCAGCACAGCCTCAGTCAGGATTAGACTGGGAGACGATGCTGCATGTCTCTCAAATCTCATCACACACAAACCAGTGCAGCTACTGTTTTTAGGGATTTTACACATTTTGGACACAGGGCTTCAACAGGTGCACATTTGATTGTCTGACATATTTTAACAAGTATGACAGATGACGGTTCATGTATGTTTTACTGTAGTCTGACCTGTAGTTCATTACTGTAGTAGTGAAGTGTAGGAGTTGTGAATGTCTGTCAGCTGTGAGAAAACATAGCTTATGCATATGTTATTTATTCTTTATTTCACTGTAATGAATAAATAGTGTTTAAATCATTATGCTCAATGAGAAATGTCAGAGTGTTTGTGCATGAAATGTTTCCTCCACAGCAGGCGGGTTGAACACTTCTTCTTTTCTCCTCCCTCTCTGTGCATCACTCTCCCTTCTCTTCTTCCAGCCCTGCTGCTGTGCAGACATGATGAACAACAGCAGCCTGAACTCTTTCTACTTTCAATTTACACTGTTTTCAGACTACGGGCCCCTCAGATATCTGTTCTTCTGTCTGTCTCTGCTGATCTACGTGACTATAATCTCTGCTAATGTCGTCATTATTCTGACAGTCAGCCTGGAGAAGTCTCTGCATCAGCCCATGTATATTTTCATCTGCTGTCTGTCTGTTAACGCTCTGTACGGCTCGGCCGGCTTCTTCCCCAGGTTTCTGATGGACATTCTGTCTGACACTCATCTGATCTCACGTCCATCTTGTTTCGTTCAGATTTATGTTCTCTACACCTATGGATCCTGTGAGCTGAGTCTCCTCAGCATCATGGCTTATGATAGATTTGTTGCTATTTGTCAGCCTTTACACTATCACAGCAAAATGACGTTAAGGACGGTGATGCAGCTTTTGACTTTTGCTTGGCTCTACCCTGCGTCTGTTATCGGCCTCTGTGTTTACCTGGCCAGCCGTCTGCCTTTATGTGGGAATAAACTGCACGGGCTTTTTTGCACCAACTGGCCTGTGGTTCAGCTCTCCTGTGTGGACACAACTCTGAACAGCATATTATATCCATTTATTTCTTTCACAACCATCTTCATCCCTCTGTTCTTCGTCCTGTACACCTACCTGCGCATTCTGCTCGTGTGCAAGAGAAACTCGTCTGAGTTCAGAGGAAAGGCGTTACAAACCTGCCTGCCTCACATTGTCACATTTGTCAACTATACTTTGTCTGCATTCTGTCACCTGCTGCTGAGTCGTTTTAAGGCCGATGATGTGAATCCATTTGTCAATGTTGTTTTGTCTCTGGAGTGTGCAATTGTTCCTCCCATCAATAACCCTCTTGTTTACGGCCTGAATCTGCCTCAGATCAGAGGAGTGATTTTTAGTTTGAAGATTCGCAAAATGTTCCTCCTTCATGTGTGACATAAAACCTTCTATGTCCAGATAGATAGATAGCAGCTAATAAAGCCCTACACTTGTAAATCACACAGTGTGCTGATGGAACATGATGACTCAAATAAATATTTTTCACTATCACGTTTATTTTAATCAAATAAGATCGTGTATGAAGATGGATGCAGTCTTAACATAGATCCCTCTGTCCCACAAACATGCAGTCGCAGCCACTCGTCTGTTCCTGGTGTTTCTTGTGTTTTCTCTTCTTCAGAGGGGTGGACTAGTGGGTTAGCCAAGTATGTTGACCATAACACCTAAAGGGTTTTCAGTGTCACAAAGATGGCTCTCTCTTAACGTGGCTAGTTCACCATTGTAACTTATTCAGCTTAAATCAACTGTAAAAAGCTCCTTTTCACCAACAATTTTCTCTATGAGCATAAAAGAATTTTAACTGAGGGAAGACTTTATAGTGTGTATGGAAATCATGATGCGACCTTGTTGAACCACTCGCTAGTAATGTCACCCAACGAAGCCGTGCAGTTACAATAGCACAAACTGTAGCGTCGGATTATCACAAGAACCTAGAAAATCTGTAATATTAACACACACACTCACAAATGTTACACAGCAGATCATCCATGCACTAAAACAATGAAGGCTCAGCAGGTATCTGTGGATTATGTTTTTATTACTTGGTCCAAGGGGGGGAGAAGAAGTCGGCCACAGCCATCTGTGCCCCCGGTCTATGGATCACCGTGAACTTAAAAGGCTGTAGAGCCAGATACCACCGGGTGATCCGGGCGTTGGTATCCTTCATGCGGTGGAGCCATTGGAGCAGAGCATGGTCCAAACAGAGGGTGAATGGGCGTCCCAGGAGGTAGTAACGCAGGGCGCCGACCGCCCACCGCCCACCGGATGGCGAGGCGCTCTTTTTCCACCATGCTGTACCTGCTCTCTCGCTCCGAGAGCTTCCTGCTGAGGTACAGCACGGGGCGGTCGACTCCCCGCACCTGCTGAGACAAAACGGCCCCCAGCCCTCTGTCCGAGGCATCAGTCTGCAACACAAAGGGGAGAGAACTGGCTCAGAGGCACCTTCTCGGGTCAGATCGATTAGGTGACTGGTGAGGTCTGATAAGTTCGGTATGAACCGCCAATAGTACCCCGCCAGCCCCAAGAGTCGTCTGACCTCCTTTTTGAACTTGGGCCGCAATCGCTGCGGTCTTGTCTACCTGCGCCCGCACCTGTCTGCCCCCCAAGTGGTACCCCAGATACCGTACCTCCCTCCGTTCAACCGCACACTTCTTCGGGTTGGCCGTGAGCCCCGCCTGCCTCAGGGACTCCAGCACTGCGGCCACCCGCCGCACATACTCCGCCCAGGTGTCACTGTGGATGATTACAACATCCAAGTAGGCGGCAGCATATGCAGCGTGCGAACGCAGCACCCGGTCCATGAGGTGTTGGAAAGTGGCTGGGGCCCCGAACAACCCGAACGGAAGTGTGACAAATTGGTACAAACCGTATGGAGTGGAGAAGGCCGTTTTCTCCCTGGACTCTGGAGACAAGGGAATCTGCCAGTAACCTTTGGTCAAATCCAGCGTCGTGAAAAATCTAGAGGCGCCCAGCCGGTCCAGAAGCTCGTCGACCCAAGGCATCGTGTAGGCGTCGAACCGTGACATATCATTCACCTTGCAATAGTCCACACAGAACTGGATAGACCCATCCTTCTTGACCACAAGAACTCCGGCGAACAGCCCGTCCTGTCCAATACCGCCTTCCTGACGGCTTCATAGCGCCCCCAATCCGCCGCCGGCAAGCTGAGCACCGCCGCCTGTGATTCCCCTGCGAGCAGGGGAAGCAGGCGTCCTGCCCGCTCTGCCCGCTCCGCCTGGGCCTGGAGCATCTCCAGGTGCTGCCAGTGCCCCGCCGCCTGTTCCTGGTTCATCCGGGCCATCTGCCCTAGCATCTGGGCCAGCATAGCCCAGCCCTTAGTTGTCTGCTCCTCTTGTTGGTCTGCCATCCTTGAAGTGCTGGTAATCGGGCGCCAGTGTAACATGAGACCTTGTCTCTGTAGGTTCCCCAGCAATGAAAGATCACTCGATCGCAGTTCCAACTCAAATCTTTTATTTTGTTTACTCCCAAAAGTCCTTTCGCTCGGGCGGTCTACTGTCGTGGTCGGGGCTCCTGATCTGCCCGGGTCTCCAGGCCGTGTCCTCCTTTTTGGCCCCGGCGTGCTACTCTTTACATGTAGGGTGAGAGGCAATTTACCATGATTGTTTCCAGGTGTGTTGGAGCTGATTACCTCTCTCCCGCGCCATCTCCTGGGCCACTCCTGCAACTCTCCCTGTTGCAGCTGAGCTTGAAACCAGCCCACACCTCCACAGTCCCATTAATCATTCTAATTATTAATTATCTCTGATGATTATTCATTATTTTTGAGCCAAATTGCCCCAGAAATACAAAGGACTGTTCAGCCCCTGATTCTCAAACACAAAGCATCTGATTCACATAACAATGGCTTTGGCTTAGTCTCACCGTCACCTGACTGGGTGCTTAGTGAACTGGATAACAGACCTGGGCATGCAGACCCCCGGCATTGGAGATTTGCTCCAGGAATAAGGAAGGTCACCTCTGTGGCTGGGAAGGAACCAGAGCTGGCGTGGGAGGTGGAGTGGTACCAACTCGATATGGTTGGATCAGTTCTGGAACCAAACTCCTAGAGAGATGCTGGACTCCCACCTTTGTGAGAGGCACTGTCCTGGTTTGGGGATAATCACAAACCACCTGGCTGAACAACATGGTGTTGGACGTCTTCCCAATGATCAAGAGGGTCACCTGCATGTGACTACTAGTCAGTGGGAGGAAGGATTTGAGTATCTGGCCTTCGTGGAGTCTCTGGGTTGCATCCAGGAAGGAACGGCCTGCTTGATCTGGACCAGAGTGGTGCTTTGTTGTTCGACTTCTAGACTGGTCATGGTTTGGACATAACAAAAACCATTTTCCAGCATACAGTGGTTCATAAGTGGACTTTGTAGTCGTGTCATCAGATCTGCGGCTATATGTCTTGGACAAAGAGCAGAGCTGTCAACTGATCTCCATCTGGTAGTGAGTTGGATCAGATGGTGGTGGAGGCAGCCAGACACACCTGGTAAACCCAAACATGTATTGTTGGTGAACTGGTTGTGCCTGGTGGAGACTCCTGTCCATGAGGTCTTTAACTCACAGCTCTGGATGAATTTCTCATATATTCTGGGGGAGGTCAGGGACATGGAAACTGAGTGGACCATGTTCAAAGCCTCCATTGCAGAGGCGGCTATTGGGAGATGAGGCTAGAAGGTCGTCTGTTCCATTTTGGTAGCAGCCCAGGAACCCGATGTTGGACATTGGCTGAAGAAGTACATATGTCAGGCTTGGTTGACCCAGGGGTCTCCTGAGGCAGCAGACCAGTACCGGAGGGCTTTGATGGTGTGGGAGAAGTTCAGGGACGCTATGGAGAAGGACCTTTGGTGGGCATCAGGGACGTTCTAGCAAACTGTTTGGTGACTCAGGAAGGGAAAGGCTGCTTTGGCTCAGGCTGTGTTCAGCAGGGAAGGAGAAGTGCTGACCCAGACTGAGGATATCGTTGGACGGTGGAAAGAACACTTTGAGGATCTCGTGAACTTGGCCAACACATCCTCTGTAGAGGAGGCAGAGGATGCTGCACACTGTTGGACTGTCTTGGCTGACATGTATTTTCTGTGTTGAGTGGAGGTCGGGGACAGTACCTGAGGAATGGCACACCAGTGCCCCCATTTCCAAAAAAGTAGACCAGAGGTTGTGCTCCAATTGCTGGGGTATCACACTGCTCTGCCTCCTTGAGTCCCAGGGCCATAAAAACTCATCCACCACATTAAGGAGGGGATTCATGGAGGGAAAATATGCATAGTGTTTGCTGTTGGATATTAGTTGGATATAAACATGATTTCTGGTAGGTAGTGCTGCTCTCCAGGACTAAAGACCAGGACTCTAGAACTAAAACTTGACTGTTGTGGTTTTGATTGAAGGCTTCTGTGTATCTAGGCTGGTGTGTGTTCTGCTTAATTAACAGCAGGTGAACACAAAGAAAAACATACATGTGGAAGAACACATGGAGTCAGTTTGTGAGTAGGAGGACACACTTTTAGCTCCCTTTGGACTCCGTATGAACACGTGGCTCCTCAGCACTACAGGATAAAGGCTCAGCACAGCCTCAGTCAGGATTAGACTGGGAGACGATGCTGCATGTCTCTCAAATCTCATCACACACAAACCAGTGCAGCTACTGTTTTTAGGGATTTTACACATTTTGGACACAGGGCTTCAACAGGTGCACATTTGATTGTCTGACATATTTTAACAAGTATGACAGATGACGGTTCATGTATGTTTTACTGTAGTCTGACCTGTAGTTCATTACTGTAGTAGTGAAGTGTAGGAGTTGTGAATGTCTGTCAGCTGTGAGAAAACATAGCTTATGCATATACAGCATGTTATTTATTCTTTATTTCACTGTAATGAATAAATAGTGTTTAAATCATTATGCTCAATGAGAAATGTCAGAGTGTTTGTGCATGAAATGTTTCCTCCACAGCAGGCGGGTTGAACACTTCTTCTTTTCTCCTCCCTCTCTGTGCATCACTCTCCCTTCTCTTCTTCCAGCCCTGCTGCTGTGCAGACATGATGAACAACAGCAGCCTGAACTCTTTCTACTTTCAATTTACACTGTTTTCAGACTACGGGCCCCTCAGATATCTGTTCTTCTGTCTGTCTCTGCTGATCTACGTGACTATAATCTCTGCTAATGTCGTCATTATTCTGACAGTCAGCCTGGAGAAGTCTCTGCATCAGCCCATGTATATTTTCATCTGCTGTCTGTCTGTTAACGCTCTGTACGGCTCGGCCGGCTTCTTCCCCAGGTTTCTGATGGACATTCTGTCTGACACTCATCTGATCTCACGTCCATCTTGTTTCGTTCAGATTTATGTTCTCTACACCTATGGATCCTGTGAGCTGAGTCTCCTCAGCATCATGGCCTATGATAGATTTGTTGCTATTTGTCAGCCTTTACACTATCACAGCAAAATGACGTTAAGGACGGTGATGCAGCTTTTGACTTTTGCTTGGCTCTACCCTGCGTCTGTTATCGGCCTCTGTGTTTACCTGGCCAGCCGTCTGCCTTTATGTGGGAATAAACTGCACGGGCTTTTTTGCACCAACTGGCCTGTGGTTCAGCTCTCCTGTGTGGACACAACTCTGAACAGCATATTATATCCATTTATTTCTTTCACAACCATCTTCATCCCTCTGTTCTTCGTCCTGTACACCTACCTGCGCATTCTGCTCGTGTGCAAGAGAAACTCGTCTGAGTTCAGAGGAAAGGCGTTACAAACCTGCCTGCCTCACATTGTCACATTTGTCAACTATACTTTGTCTGCATTCTGTCACCTGCTGCTGAGTCGTTTTAAGGCCGATGATGTGAATCCATTTGTCAATGTTGTTTTGTCTCTGGAGTGTGCAATTGTTCCTCCCATCAATAACCCTCTTGTTTACGGCCTGAATCTGCCTCAGATCAGAGGAGTGATTTTTAGTTTGAAGATTCGCAAAATGTTCCTCCTTCATGTGTGACATAAAACCTTCTATGTCCAGATAGATAGATAGCAGCTAATAAAGCCCTACACTTGTAAATCACACAGTGTGCTGATGGAACATGATGACTCAAATAAATATTTTTCACTATCACGTTTATTTTAATCAAATAAGATCGTGTATGAAGATGGATGCAGTCTTAACATAGATCCCTCTGTCCCACAAACATGCAGTCGCAGCCACTCGTCTGTTCCTGGTGTTTCTTGTGTTTTCTCTTCTTCAGAGGGGTGGACTAGTGGGTTAGCCAAGTATGTTGACCATAACACCTAAAGGGTTTTCAGTGTCACAAAGATGGCTCTCTCTTAACGTGGCTAGTTCACCATTGTAACTTATTCAGCTTAAATCAACTGTAAAAAGCTCCTTTTCACCAACAATTTTCTCTATGAGCATAAAAGAATTTTAACTGAGGGAAGACTTTATAGTGTGTATGGAAATCATGATGCGACCTTGTTGAACCACTCGCTAGTAATGTCACCCAACGAAGCCGTGCAGTTACAATAGCACAAACTGTAGCGTCGGATTATCACAAGAACCTAGAAAATCTGTAATATTAACACACACACTCACAAATGTTACACAGCAGATCATCCATGCACTAAAACAATGAAGGCTCAGCAGGTATCTGTGGATTATGTTTTTATTACTTGGTCCAAGGGGGGGAGAAGAAGTCGGCCACAGCCATCTGTGCCCCCGGTCTATGGATCACCGTGAACTTAAAAGGCTGTAGAGCCAGATACCACCGGGTGATCCGGGCGTTGGTATCCTTCATGCAGTGGAGCCATTGGAGCAGAGCATGGTCCGAACAGAGGGTGAATGGGCGTCCCAGGAGGTAGTAACGCAGGGCGCCCACCGCCCACCGCCCACCGGATGGCGAGGCACTCTTTTTCCACCGTGCTGTACCTGCTCTCTCGCTCCGAGAGCTTCCTGCTGAGGTACAGCACGGGGCGGTCGACTCCCCGCACCTGCTGAGACAAAACGGCCCCCAGCCCTCTGACCGAGGCATCAGTCTGCAACACAAAGGGGAGAGAACCGGCTCAGAGGCACCTTCTCGGGTCAGATCGATTAGGTGACTGGTGAGGTCTGATAAGTTCGGTATGAACCGCCAATAGTACCCCGCCAGCCCCAAGAGCCGTCTGACCTCCTTTTTGAACTTGGGCCGCAATCGCTGCGGTCTTGTCTACCTGCGCCCGCACCTGTCCGCCCCCCAAGTGGTACCCCAGATACCGTACCTCCCTCCGTTCAACCGCACACTTCTTCGGGTTGGCCGTGAGCCCCGCCTGCCTCAGGGACTCCAGCACTGCGGCCACCCGCCGCACATACTCCGCCCAGGTGTCACTGTGGATGATTACAACATCCAAGTAGGCGGCAGCATATGCAGCGTGCGAACGCAGCACCCGGTCCATGAGGTGTTGGAAAGTGGCTGGGGCCCCGAACAACCCGAACGGAAGTGTGACAAATTGGTACAAACCGTACGGAGTGGAGAAGGCCGTTTTCTCCCTGGACTCTGGAGACAAGGGAATCTGCCAGTAACCTTTGGTCAAATCCAGCATCGTGAAAAATCTAGAGGCGCCCAGCCGGTCCAGAAGCTCGTCGACCCAGGGCATCGTGTAGGCGTCGAACCGTGACATATCATTCACCTTGCAATAGTCCACACAGAACCGGATAGACCCATCCTTCTTGACCACAAGAACTCCGGCGAACAGCCCGTCCTGTCCAATACCGCCTTCCTGACGGCTTCATAGCGCCCCCAATCCGCCGCCGGCAAGCTGAGCACCGCTGAGCAGGCGTCCTGCCCGCTCTGCCCGCTCCGCCTGGGCCTGGAGCATCTCCAGGTGCTGCCAGTGCCCCGCCGCCTGTTCCTGGTTCATCCGGGCCATCTGCCCTAGCATCTGGGCCAGCATAGCCCAGCCCTTAGTTGTCTGCTCCTCTTGTTGGTCTGCCATCCTTGAAGTGCTGGTAATCGGGCGCCAGTGTAACATGAGACCTTGTCTCTGTAGGTTCCCCAGCAATGAAAGATCACTCGATCGCAGTTCCAACTCAAATCTTTTATTTTGTTTACTCCCAAAAGTCCTTTCGCTCGGGCGGTCTACTGTCGTGGTCGGGGCTCCTGATCTGCCCGGGTCTCCAGGCCGTGTCCTCCTTTTTGGCCCCGGCGTGCTACTCTTTACATGTAGGGTGAGAGGCAATTTACCATGATTGTTTCCAGGTGTATTGGAGCTGATTACCTCTCTCCCGCGCCATCTCCTGGGCCACTCCTGCAACTCTCCCTGTTGCAGCTGAGCTTGAAACCAGCCCACACCTCCACAGTCCCATTAATCATTCTAATTATTAATTATCTCTGATGATTATTCATTATTTTTGAGCCAAATTGCCCCAGAAATACAAAGGACTGTTCAGCCCCTGATTCTCAAACACAAAGCATCTGATTCACATAACAATGGCTTTGGCTTAGTCTCACCGTCACCTGACTGGGTGCTTAGTGAACTGGATAACAGACCTGGGCATGCAGACCCCCGGCATTGGAGATTTGCTCCAGGAATAAGGAAGGTCACCTCTGTGGCTGGGAAGGAACCAGAGCTGGCGTGGGAGGTGGAGTGGTACCAACTCGATATGGTTGGATCAGTTCTGGAACCAAACTCCTAGAGAGATGCTGGACTCCCACCTTTGTGAGAGGCACTGTCCTGGTTTGGGGATAATCACAAACCACCTGGCTGAACAACATGGTGTTGGACGTCTTCCCAATGATCAAGAGGGTCACCTGCATGTGACTACTAGTCAGTGGGAGGAAGGATTTGAGTATCTGGCCTTCGTGGAGTCTCTGGGTTGCATCCAGGAAGGAACGGCCTGCTTGATCTGGACCAGAGTGGTGCTTTGTTGTTCGACTTCTAGACTGGTCATGGTTTGGACATAACAAAAACCATTTTCCAGCATACAGTGGTTCATAAGTGGACTTTGTAGTCGTGTCATCAGATCTGCGGCTATATGTCTTGGACAAAGAGCAGAGCTGTCAACTGATCTCCATCTGGTAGTGAGTTGGATCAGATGGTGGTGGAGGCAGCCAGACACACCTGGTAAACCCAAACATGTATTGTTGGTGAACTGGTTGTGCCTGGTGGAGACTCCTGTCCATGAGGTCTTTAACTCACAGCTCTGGATGAATTTCTCATATATTCTGGGGGAGGTCAGGGACATGGAAACTGAGTGGACCATGTTCAAAGCCTCCATTGCAGAGGCGGCTATTGGGAGATGTGGCTAGAAGGTCGTCTGTTCCATTTTGGTAGCAGCCCAGGAACCCGATGTTGGACATTGGCTGAAGAAGTACATATCTCAGGCTTGGCTGACCCAGGGGTCTCCTGAGGCAGCAGACCAGTACCGGAGGGCTTTGATGGTGTGGGAGAAGTTCAGGGACGCTATGGAGAAGGACCTTTGGTGGGCATCAGGGATGTTCTAGCAAACTGTTTGGTGACTCAGGAAGGGAAAGGCTGCTTTGGCTCAGGCTGTGTTCAGCAGGGAAGGAGAAGTGCTGACCCAGACTGAGGATATCGTTGGACGGTGGAAAGAACACTTTGAGGATCTCGTGAACTTGGCCAACACATCCTCTGTGGAGGAGGCAGAGGATGCTGCACACTGTTGGACTGTCTTGGCTGACATGTATTTTCTGTGTTGAGTGGAGGTCGGGGACAGTACCTGAGGAATGGCACACCAGTGCCCCCATTTCCAAAAAAGTAGACCAGAGGTTGTGCTCCAATTGCTGGGGTATCACACTGCTCTGCCTCCTTGAGTCCCAGGGCCATAAAAACTCATCCACCACATTAAGGAGGGGATTCATGGAGGGAAAATATGCATAGTGTTTGCTGTTGGATATTAGTTGGATATAAACATGATTTCTGGTAGGTAGTGCTGCTCTCCAGGACTAAAGACCAGGACTCTAGAACTAAAACTTGACTGTTGTGGTTTTGATTGAAGGCTTCTGTGTATCTAGGCTGGTGTGTGTTCTGTTTAATTAACAGCAGGTGAACACAAAGAAAAACATACATGTGGAAGAACACATGGAGTCAGTTTGTGAGTAGGAGGACACACTTTTAGCTCCCTTTGGACTCCGTATGAACACGTGGCTCCTCAGCACTACAGGATAAAGGCTCAGCACAGCCTCAGTCAGGATTAGACTGGGAGACGATGCTGCATGTCTCTCAAATCTCATCACACACAAACCAGTGCAGCTACTGTTTTTAGGGATTTTACACATTTTGGACACAGGGCTTCAACATGTGCACATTTGATTGTCTGACATATTTTAACAAGTATGACAGATGACGGTTCATGTATGTTTTACTGTAGTCTGACCTGTAGTTCATTACTGTAGTAGTGAAGTGTAGGAGTTGTGAATGTCTGTCAGCTGTGAGAAAACATAGCTTATGCATATACAGCATGTTATTTATTCTTTGTTTCACTGTAATGAATAAATAGTGTTTAAATCATTATGCTCAATGAGAAATGTCAGAGTGTTTGTGCATGAAATGTTTCCTCCACAGCAGGCGGGTTGAACACTTCTTCTTTTCTCCTCCCTCTCTGTGCATCACTCTCCCTTCTCTTCTTCCAGCCCTGCTGCTGTGCAGACATGATGAACAACAGCAGCCGGAACTCTTTCTACTTTCAATTTACACTGTTTTCAGACTACGGGCCCCTCAGATATCTGTTCTTCTGTCTGTCTCTGCTGATCTACGTGACTATAATCTCTGCTAATGTCGTCATTATTCTGACAGTCAGCCTGGAGAAGTCTCTGCATCAGCCCATGTATATTTTCATCTGCTGTCTGTCTGTTAACGCTCTGTACGGCTCGGCCGGCTTCTTCCCCAGGTTTCTGATGGACATTCTGTCTGACACTCATCTGATCTCACGTCCATCTTGTTTCGTTCAGATTTATGTTCTTTACACCTATGTAGCCTGTGAGCTGACTCTCCTCAGCATCATGGCCTATGATAGATTTGTTGCTATTTGTCAGCCTTTACACTATCACAGCAAAATGACGTTAAGGACGGTGATGCAGCTTTTGACTTTTGCTTGGCTCTACCCTGCGTCTGTTATCGGCCTCTGTGTTTATCTCACCGTTAGTTTGCCTTTATGTGGGAATAAACTGCACGGGCTTTTTTGCACCAACTGGCCTGTGGTTCAGCTCTCCTGTGTGGACACAACTCTGAACAGCATATTAAATCCATTTATTTCTTTGACAACCATCTTCATCCCTCTGTTCTTCGTCCTGTACACCTACCTGCGCATTCTGCTCGTGTGCAAGAGAAGCTCGTCTGAGTTCAGAGGAAAGGCGTTACAAACCTGCCTGCCTCACATTGTCACATTTGTCAACTATACTTTCTCTGTATTCTGTCACCTGCTGCTGAGTCGTTTTAAGGCCGATGATGTGAATCCATTTGTCAATGTTGTTTTGTCTCTGGAGTGTGTAATTGTTCCTCCCATCAATAACCCTCTTGTTTACGGCCTGAATCTGCCTCAGATCAGAGGAATGATTTTTAGTTTGAAGATTCGCAAAATGTTCCTCCGTCATGTGTGACATAAAACCTTCTATGTCCAGATAGATAGATAGAAATATATTAATTTATTCTATAGTATCCCTCTCTCGCTAAGCAATACTGGTGGCCCGTCTTGTGTTGGACTCCACAGTAAGTCGTATTAACCTTTACATGCATGAATTATGATCACCTCAGTCAGGATTTCTTACTAATTGTTTTTATTGTGAAATATGAAAAACAAGATTTTAACTTTTTTTTCCAACCCATATTTTATAAAGATATATTTTCATGTCCAGTAGTTGAAATATAGCTACTGATGCATGCTGTACAATTCAGTGGACATGTGGTTAGTTATAATTTCCTCCCAAAATAAAATCAATACTTGGAAAATTTAGCAATTACATGACTCCTTAGATGTTACTTGATGTCTGTCTGACTGTAGAAGCTGGTGTGCAGCTGTGCCATCAAAACTCATGCATATACAAGAAAACAGCTTTTGAATAGCTGTACACTGTAGTGACCTCTATGCATGAAAGGGTTAATCAATATAATTGTTAATTAAACTCTTTAAAACTCCTGCTCCCGTCCTTACTGACAGCAGTTCGGCTGTTTCTTCTTCGATGTAGCATACAGGTTGTTTGTAGTGCTTTTAGTGCAGTGGACTTTGTAAAGCACTATGAGACACTCTGTTGTGATATTGGGCTATACAAATAAAATTGAATTGAATTGAATTGAATTGATAACTATGAATTATTTTTAATAGTCAAATTGCCCCAGAAATGGTGCCAACCCCAACATTATGTTGGTGCCCCGTGTGAGCCAGCATACGTTTGGCAATATGAATTTTTAGGATAATTTTGGGCAAAACCAAACTTTTTGATAACATTTTAAAAGTCTTCACATTGAACACAGTTGGTGTGCCACAGGAGTGCATGTCCAGCTGTAGTTACAAACATGTGCATTATGTTGAGAATTGATTTAATTAAATCCAGCGAAAAAACAAAAACAGTTCGTTGTGACGATATGAAGTTTCTAAAGTTGTCCACAAGTTTATCCAGTCATGATCACAAGCAGCTCCGTCAAGCACTAATGCAAGGATTCTCATCTACTGCTGACGGGATCACAGCAATAGTTGCAGCCCTTCAAATTAAACATTGTGAGCATCCTAAAGACTATTACAGACGTTTGAGGCACGCATTCTTCCAAGGCAAGGATTCACCAGGCTTAGAAGAAAGCTCCACCTTCAAGGCCTTGTTCTTGCAAAACCCCATCCATGTGTGCGCACCCACGTTGTACTCAGGATGCATGAAGGTGACCCCTCAATGCAGGAGATCAGGAAGCTGACGCAGGTAGTTTGGGAAACTATTGTCTCTTCCAAAACAACTGAGCACCCTAAGTGTCAGACAGGTCAGCTGCCACAAACATTCACCTTCACGGCCGCCTAAAGGGGGGGTGACAAAAGGCTGCTTAGGGACACTGAATGTACCCGCCATGTCCACCAAATAGACACTCCCAAAACAGAAGCAGAAGACTGCCATATGGGGAATATCTGGCCCAGAATAATGACCAGATAAAGGACAGATCAGATGATGACCACAGCACCTCTGAGTACCTTTCTGCTTCAGGCGTTACAGAGCTCACTTGGTCATAGCTGTCCACACTGTCCACCCCTGGACTGACAGCGAGACAGACATCAGCTCTACTACCCCAACATATCTGTAGTTAAATAACCAAACCTGAATTTGTTGACAACACCAGTAAATTCATTTATTCAGTACTTGGGAATCAGCAGACATGACTGAAGAAAGCTTAAATTCTGGTTGGAGTCAGACTGTCCAACACTGCAGATTCACTTGCAGTAAGATCAGTTTTCCAAACACAAGCTTAGGACACCCTGTTATGACTTTATAAAATGACATGACTGACATTCCTGTTCTCACTAAGCCTGACGGATAACTGATGTGGGTCTATTTTTACTTAACCGAGAAAGATGCAGTCAGCAAAGGTCCAGTTGATCCTGGGATCTGTGTTGTTGGGGGCAATAGTCCCTGGCAGGGTTTCACATTGCACAGTGGTTCCAGAGGAAGGCCCAGACTAAGATGAAGCGGGCCAAGAAGGGCTGTGCTCCCTCGCCAAGGTCGGGGAAACCGGGACCCCTTCTTGAGCCAGAGAGGGAGAGGAGCTAGCCGGCGAGTTTGTGGGCTCCTTACCTTCAGGGGGTGTCGTAGGGATTGGGTGTTTAGTGAACTGGACAGTAGACCAGGGCATGCAGATTGGCTGCAGGGATGAGGAACATCACCTCTGCTGTTGTCGGCCTCTGTGTTTACCTGGCCAGCTGTTTGTTTTATGTGGGAATAAACTGCACCGGCTTGTTTGGTGGTTCAGCTCTCCTGTGTGGACTCCTCCATCCTGTACACCTACCTGTGAGTTATTCACGCTCCATCTCACTTTCCAAAACAAGATAAAATCACACCTTTGAATATTGTCCACAGGCCGCTTACACTATGTGTGCAGATTCATCCAAACGTAAATTCTGTGCGATATGAAATATATATAATGTAAAAAGTAATAGGTCTCCTCCAGGAGACTGAACCGCAGAAGTGAAAACAGGGGAAATAGTGTGTTAATGGTTTTGGAGATGTTGCAGACTCCTGTTTATCCACCAGGTGGCAGCCAAACTTCTTCTGTGGTCGCCGTCATCCTCTGCGCTGTGTGTTATTCTGCTGAGGAGAGTTCATCTCATTTTATTTACCATTTTTATAAGAATTCATCGTAATGTTTCTCTTTTATTTAGGTGGAGCTTCTGTTTAGAATAAACAGATAGAATAGAATAGAATAGTTTTATTGTCATTGCATTTACAATACAACAAGATTTAAAATGCTCTTCATTAATCACTCACTCCCACACACGCACAGGCAGATATCCAATAAATAAATAGTACAGTGGTAAAGTGCATGAGAATAAAGTGCAGTGCAGTGATAAGAGTCCTCGGGCAGTTCAGGTGGTGGAGGTGAGGGGCAGTGGGATGGGGGGGTAAGAGTTCAGCTCGTGAACAGCTGAGAGGTAGAAGCTGCTCCTCAGCCTTGCCGTACGGCACTTCAGGGCCCTGTAGCACCTTCCAGAGGGCAGCAGAGAGAAGATATGGTGGAAGGGGTGAGTGATGTCTTTGATGATCCTGCAGGCCTCGCTTTGGCAGCCTGACCTGTAGATGTCTTTCAGGGAAGGGAGGGGGAGACCGATGATTTTCTGAGCCGTGTGAACTATCCTCTGGAGAGCAGTCAGTTTCCCCACCATGCCAGGATGGAGTAAGTCAGTACGCTCTCTATGGAGCAGTGGTAGAAGGTTTTCCGCAGACATGGGGAGATGTTGTTCCTCCTCAGGGTCCTGAGAAAGTACAGTCTCTGGTGGACCTTCTTCACTGCAGCAGTGGTGTTAATGCTCCATTTCAGGTCGTTGCTGATGTGAGTCCCCAGGAACTTGAATCTGGACACCTGCTCCACATCCTGGTTTCCGATCCTCAGCGGCAGGTGATCGTTCTTGTTCCGTCTGAAGTCCAGGATGAGCTCTTTAGTTTTTTTTATGTTCAGGGTCAGGTTGTTTTCCCCACACCAGCCGATCAGTCTGCGGACTTCATCCCTGTATGTGGTCTTGTCGTTGTCTGAGATGACACCTACGACAGCTGTATCGTCCGCAAACTTTATTATGGTGTTCGTCGGGTGCGTGGGTAGAGGGAATACAGGACAGGGCTGAGCACACATCCTTGAGGTGCTCCTGTACCAAGTGTCAGGACAGGTGAGGTGTAGGGGCCAAGTCTCACTGTTTGTGATCGGTTGGTCAGGAAGTCTTTGATCCACAGGCTCAGATGGTCACGTTGCTATATGGATCACAGAATTTAGGGCATCCTCCGTGGATCTATTTGCCCTGTAGGCATACTGGTGCTGGTCCTAGGTGGGCGAGAGAGTCGTCTTCAGGTGCCCCAGGATGAGTCTCTCAAAGCACTTTGAGACGATTGGGGTTAGGGCCACTGGTCTGTAGTCGTTAAGGGAACTGATGTTGGCTTGTTTTGGCACCAGGATGATGGTGGCCGATTTAAGGCAGGCAGGGACAGTGGCATGCACCAGGGAGAGATTAAAAATGTCTGTTAAAACCTCTTTGAGCTGGTGAGAGCAGTCTTTGAGAACCCTGCCTTCCATCAGGGCCTGCTGCTTTCTTAACGTTGACTGATTTCAGGACTCGTTCGTGTGTGTGTGTGTGTGTGTGTGTGTGTGTGTGTGTGTGTGTGTGTGTGTGTGTGTGTGTGTGTGTGTGTGTGTGTGTGTGTGTGGCTCCATCACTACACCAAACTTACCATGAAGCTATAGATTATAAATGAGATTTCACAAAAGCCCAGCTGTCTTTTTGGCTTTATATTTGGAGCCTATTACTTCTATTTGTACATATTCTGGTGTTTATGTGACTGGTAGGAACAAAAAGTGTTGGTATTAGTCCAGTAGACCTGTAACATCCTTTCTGCTTAACAACAAATAACCATTAAATTGCTCTCTTCAAACACACCAGACTCCTTTGACAAAAACAGTCATTTTACCTGTCAGAACAGAGGAGCTGCTGGTCAACTGCTGCCTCCATTTCTTTCTTTCTTTCTTTGTGTTATTTGGTTACACAACTGTTGTGTTGGATCTAAACTGACTCTTTAAAACACCAAAGTCACACAATAACACAGACACACTGACTGATGGAGGCAGCAGCAGAGCAGCAGCTCCTGTGTCCTGTTCTCTAAAATCCCTGTTTTAGTGAATGTAGTCTGGTGTGTGTGCAGAGAGCGATATAACGGCTGTTTGTGCTTAAACCAAAAGGATCTTCCAGGTCTACTTGAGCAACTCTAACACTGTTTACTTTTTATAAGTTGTGTAAAACAAACAACGACATGTGATGAAGCGTCCAGCTCACATGGAGTTACTCCCCAGTGCTTTTTGTTTTGTTTGCTCCGGTCGTCTGTAAATCGAGTCGTGTGTGTTTGGACAGGAACAGACCCAGAGAGCGAGCTGAGGCGTTTTTCCTCTTATTTGGCCATGAGCTGCTCTGAATCACTGCTAAGATGAAGTCTGCGCTCAAGAATGTGTGGCAGCACTCCCATGGGGGGGTGGGGAGGGCTGGGGGGGGTTACATGTGTGCACGTGTGACGGAGAGTGTGTATGTAGATGTAGTGAGGCATCAAGATAGGCCATATGTGTGTGTGTGTGTGTGTGTTGGGGTGGGGGCAGGTGTGCGCGGGGGTGGGGGGGCAGGCATGCTTGTGCATTTGTGTAATTTACAGAGAGAGATGGTGTAATGGCATAGCTGTGCAGATTACGTACCATGTAGAGCACAGATGCATGTTAGCCTAGTACCCTGTGTGTGTGTGTGTGTGTGTGTGTGTGTGTGTGTGCGTGTGTGTGTTCTTGCACATCTATCCTTGTGAGGACCAGCTGTTTTACCCTGTAGGAGTGAGGACATGTGAGCAAAGTGAGGACGTTTTAACTGTTTTACTGTTTGTGAGTTAAGACTTAGTTTTAAGGTTAAAGGGACAGTCTGTATAAGATAAGATTAGATGAGATAAGATAAGATAGGATAAACTTTACTGATCCCACAGTGGGGAAAGCTCACTGTTATAGCAGCTCAAGAGACAGACATAAAGCAAACAATTAAAGAAAGAGAAATTAAATAAACATAAACATAAACATGGTTGTAGAAAACCTCATTTTCATTCCTCCGTTTTATTTCCTGATGAATAAAACTAGACACACAGTGTTGTTGGTGTTTCTGCACTTTTTTATTTATATATTTTTTAAAAAGTCAAATTAGATAAAAATCAAGTGTTATTTCCTCTTTTGCTCTGTCTCCATGGAGACACACACACGACAGCCGTGCAGCTGTAGAGCAAACAGGACATGTCCAGAGAAGAGTGAGTGTCTCTGCTGAAGGTGTCGCCTGCCAGTGTGGCTTCACCGTCTGAGGCGGCGGAATGAACTTCCTGTTGTGCGTCAGGGGGAATCAGCTGCGTCAAGTGTGACGCACACACACCGGAAAACACAGCTAACCGATTTTGGCCTTCAGAGTAAGAGCGTGCTATGTGCCGTCTGGTTCAAATGTTCATTGTTCATTTAGTCGTGTTCAAAAGAAGCATTGTTAAATAAATGATAAAGTTTTATGCAGTTTGTTTATTGTAAACAGAAAATAAATATATTTAGTTAAAATTAGATTTTATGACTGGATAACTCCAGTATCTTTAATGTTGGGCTCTATTTGTACATAAACTGGTGTCTGAGTGACTGGTAGGTAGTAAAAGTGTTGGAACTGGTCCAGTAGATCACCTCAGCCAGCAGACACCAAACGGGCTGCAATGGCTGCAACGTGATCCTTTGGGACAACTGCACCTGATCACAGTAGGTCCACTAAAAGAGCTTGTTTGATCCACTGACAGGCTCAGAGTGTTATTCTAAGTGTGTGACAGCATCATGGAAAGGATCCCTACAGAGAGAGACCTGGAAGATCCTTTTGGTTTAACCACAAACAGCACACACACCAGACTACATTCACTAAAACAGGGATTTTAGAGAACAGGACACAGGAGCTGCTGCTCTGCTGCTGCCTCCATCAGTCAGTGTGTTTGTGTTATTGTGTGCTAGACAAGAATTATTTTGGATCCGGATTAGCCCTTTAAAACATCAGTGTCACACAGTAACACAAACAAAATGGCTTCCACTCGCTAGTCAGCTGCATTTTTTGTTAGTGCTTGTGAATAAAAACATTATGGACAAATAGCACATGGACTGGCAGTAGCGGAAACGTAAGTGCATGATTAGTTAATGTGTCTACAGGTAGACATGTTCAACCAACCATAGACTGCGTATAAGAAGCGGATGTAGCCATGTTTTTTGGAGCCAGAAGTGATGTAAACCCTCCCTTCTCGTCTATTTCACTCTAAATGGGACCATAATTTACTAAATGTAAATTTATTAAATGTTTATTTAATAAACAGAAGGCTGAGACCATAAACTCATCAGGAGAATGTTCACTGTGCGGTGCTTTTGTTTTGAAAGGCCTTAACCGGACGTCCTGTCTGCTGTGAGTTAGCTTAGCTGCCTTTAGCTCTTTAGCTCTGTTGACACACACACACACACACACACACACATCCACACACACATCCACCGCCGCGGCCTCTGTCCGGAGCTCGTCCCCGTCTCTCTCCTGCTCTCATCGGCTAAAAACAGGCTAACGACCCGCCGACCAGCACCGGACCGGACCCAGACTCTCTGCCGCGGCTCCGCTCGGTCTCTAACGGCCCCGGTTCGAGCCGGTTTATCCAGCAGCTTCTCGGGACGGTTATGGAGGAGAGCTCCCGGTAGGATCCAGCCCGGTTCGAGTGTCTCCTCCGGCGGATAGTGGTTAACCCGCCGCTCGCTAGCTAGCGTCTCCGTCGGTGTCTCCAGCCCGCGGTGGTCTCCGGTCCTCGGCAGCAGCCATGGCGGGAGGACGGGCGGCTCTCGGCGTGCTCGTCCCGCTCTGGGTGTGTTTCCTCGGCTGCGGCTCCTTCAACCTGGACGTGGACAACCCGCCCGTGTACTCCGGAGAGCCGCGCAGCTACTTCGGCTTCTCGGTGGACTTCTTCAAGCCCCCAAACAACCAGAAGTAAGAAAGTCCCCAAAACCCATCTTATTTATTACCATTTTCTCCAAATACAGCAGAAACAGGAGAACATTAACACATCCCAGCTTAGTCTTTGAGGTGTTTAACTCATATTTAGGGTTAAAATGACGTGAACTTGGAGTCAATGAGCCTAAAAGTCACTTTAGCACAACAGTTTATTATTATGTTAATACATGATAGACTGTGATATTAGGATGTGATGGAGCTAACATGAACCTTCACTTACTTTAAAGTATTCTTACCACACTGTTAGAAGTAAATATTACTCTGGGCAAATAATGATAGATATTCTATTATTGCCTTATTATTGTACATGCATTCATTGAAAAGTAGGATTTTACTGTTGAAAACACACAAACTAAACAATCATGTTGTCATTCACATGGTGTTAAATATGTGTTTTTTGTGGATCAAGCACTGGTGGATAGTGTTGGAAGAAGTATTCAGATCCTTTTCTGCAGTAAAACACCGGAGAACTCCAGTGTTTTTGCACCCGGGTCTTGTTTGTGCATGTTTTTGTGTTAAAAGTGTTGGAACTGGTCCAGTAGATCACCTCAGCCGACAGCAGGCTGCAATGGCTGCAACGTGATCCTGACTCAAACAGCTGTTGTGCAGCTCTCTTCCAAGCACCAGACTCCATTGACAAAAACAGCAATTATACCTGGCAGGAAAAACAGCAGTTGCCGGTCTTCCACGGCCTCAACTGTGTGACTTTGGTGTTTTAAAGGTTTAGCTCGGTGAAGCTCACTATCTGTGCAACACACAATAACACAAACATACTAATAAATCAAGGCAGCAGTAGACCAGCAGCTCCTGCGTCCTGCGAGGTAAAATCACTGTTTTTGTCAGTGGAGTCTGGTGTGAAGAGAGCGCCGTAACAGCTGCTTGCAGCCCGTTTGGTGGCTGCTGGCTGAATTGATCTACTGAACCAATTCCATGCTTTACAGCAGCATCAAAATCAGTTGCATCAATCAATAAAAGAGCTGAAAGTGGAGCAGAGCTGACTGGATATGCAGCGTTCAGTTGTTCTGGTCACACAGGAAGTTGGTCGGTGTGTCTGAGATGACCGATGGCGGCTCCAGTTTCCACCTGGAGCCTTTGATTCACTGACGTCTTGTGTCCATCAGTCCGTCCGCCTCTCTGCTTCAGACTGAACCATCCCAGCAGCTGGAGGACGGACGGTTCATGGTCCCCTCAGGATGAACTCTAATCACTTCATTGATCCTCTGACCTCTCCTCCAGCAGCAAATGTTAGCATGCTAACACGCTACAGTAAGATGGTGAACGTTCAGCCTGATAAATGCCAACATCTCCCCCCCCCCCAGGTCAGACGTGCTGATTGGAGCTCCTCGGGCGAACTCTTCATCGTCGAGCGGTGTGGTGGAGAGGGGGGCGGTGTACAGCTGTCCCTGGAGGAGCTCTGCAGGCTGCCAGGAGCTGCAGTTCGACAACTCTGGTACCACAAACTCTCACATTGACACACCCCTCCTCCGCTACTCACATGGACCTGTCCACTCACCACAGACACCCCACAGACACCCCTCAGACACCCCTCAGACACCCCTCAGACACCCCACAGACACCCCACAGACACCCCACAGACACCCCTCAGACACCCCACAGACACCCCACAGACACCCCACAGACACCCCACAGACACCCCTCAGTTTCTGGATGTCACCCATGTTAATAACCTAAATGATGCACAGACAGCCTGCGGTGGTCTCTCTCACACACACACACAGTGCACAGCACAGGGTGGGGGGGTCAGCAGGAGCCCCACAGCAAATGTTCGCCCTGTGGCCCCCCAGAGGTTAATCTGGCTGCGCGTCAGCTGCTGCGCTATGTGAAACTACAGCCCGTCAAAGTTCAGACAGTCTGGAGGACGTCCATGTTAACCCTGAAATCCCACCGGGCTCGTCTGTGTGGCGTTCAGGCGGCGGTCCGGTTTAACTCCACGAGGCTTCACACCCCCCCCAGGAGAGTTTCTCCTGCTGATCAGTGTTCCAGCTCAGATTTAGCTGGTTTGGTCGTTAAACTGATGTTGGAGCTTCTAACAGGATCAAACAGGCTGCGTTTCTTCTTCTGCTGCTTTAAATGTGTTTCTAACGGGATCAAACAGGCAGCGTTTCTTCCCCATTAGAGAATAATACTGATGTGCTGCTGAAATGTACCATTGCAAGGGGGCTTTTATTTTGTTGTTGAGTTGATTCTAGTTTGTGTGTTTGACTTCCTGTCGGCCTCATCTGCACAGATTAGCCTTTTTCCTCTCTAATGACGGGTGCAGCAGCTCTCACAGAGTATTAGTGATGGAGTAATAAGAGTTCATGTCATGTCAGGACACATTCAGGAATGTGCTGTGAAGCCGGAGGTGTGTGGACTCGTCCAGGGAGAACCTCAGGTTCCTCCTCATCTTAACATTTCTTAACAAGTTGTTTGGAAAAAGATAAAAAAAAATGTGTGTCCCAGGTCATGCTAACATGCTAACAGACAGAGGCTACTGCTAACAGGTCCCAGGTCATGCTAACATGCTAACAGACTGAGGCTACCGCTAACAGGTCCCAGGTCATGCTAACATGCTAACAGACTGAGGCTACTGCTAACAGGTCCTAGGTCATGCTAACATGCTAACAGACAGAGGCTACTGCTAACAGGTCCCAGGTCATGCTAACATGCTAACAGACAGAGGCTACTGCTAACAGGTCCCAGGTCATGCTAACATGCTAACAGACAGAGGCTACTGCTAACAGGTCCCAGGTCATGCTAACATGCTAACAGACAGAGGCTATTGCTAACAGGTCCCAGGTCATGCTAACATGCTAACAGACAGAGGCTACTGCTAACAGGTCCCAGGTCATGACATCATGCTACGAGGTCCCAAGTCATGACATCATGCTAACAGACTGATGCTAAAGCGAACAGGTCCCAGGTCATAATATCATGCTAACATGCTAATAGACTGAGGCTAAAGCTAAAGGGTCGCAGGTCATTTGGTCTGATGTGTCTCAGGTACTGTTAGCTGGAGCTAGTTGACTGTAAACTGAGCAGGAGAGAGACGCTGGTTTATCTGCCACACTGGGTGTGGACGGTGTTGCCTCACGGTAAAGATCTAATTCAGATAATGAGCTCCTGAGCTCCGGATATATGAAAGGTAATATTTCATCTATTGACACACTGCAGCCTCACTGTTTGCTAACCACTGATGACTGCACTCAGTGGCAGACATGACTCACAGCATCCACCACTTACATGATCTACTTTTCTGCCTGTTGTCATTCTTTTATTTAAGTGTTACTGTTGTGCTTTGTGCAAATTGAGTGTGAAGAAAGTTTTTAATAAAAAGTTGGCAGGCAGGGAGTAGAAACAAGCCTGGAGTTTGATACAGAGAATAACACGAGGTGACGTAACTTTAATTGTCCCCTCGGGGTAACTTGGTTCATGTAGCAGCAACTGATTGACGCCCGATCCTGGTGATGCAAAGACTTGCCCCAAAGGGAAAAATAAATGTGAGTGTGTGTTTGAACTGGTGAAGATTCAGAAAATGAAGCACTTCCCCTGCTGGAGTAGCTTTCCTGAACTGTTGGGCTGAATTACACTGAACAAAAGGGGGGAAATAATTAAAGAAGTCCTAGTATTTTTAAACCCGGGCTCTATTTGTACCTGACAGGCTCAGAGTGTTATTCTAAGTGTGTGACAGCATCATGGAAAGGATCCCTACAGAGAGAGACCTGGAAGATCCTTTTGGTTTAACCACAAACAGCACACACACCAGACTACATTCACTAAAACAGGGATTTTAGAGAACAGGACACAGGAGCTGCTGCTCTGCTGCTGCCTCAATCAGTGTCAGTGTGTTTGTGTTATTGTGTGACTTTGACATTTTGAAAGGTTACTTTGGATCCAACAGAATAGATGTTAACACACAATAATAATAATAATAATAATAGTAACTGATTGAGGCAGCAGTACACTAAGCATTCCCTTGTTCATTTGATGTAAAATCCCTGTTTTAGTGAATGTAGTCTGGTGTGTGTGCAGAGAGCGATATAACGGCTGTTTGTGGTTAAACCAAAAGGATCTTCCAGGTCTCTCTCTGTAGGGATCCTTTCCATGATGCTGTCACACACTTAGAATAACACTCTGAGCCTGTCAGTGGATCAAACAAGCTCTTTTAGTGGACCTACTGTGATCAGGTGCAGTTGTCCCAAAGGATCACGTTGCAGCCATTGCAGCCCGTTTGGTGGCTGCTGGCTGAGGTGATCTACTGGACCAGTTCCAACACTTTTACTACCTACCAGTCATCCAGACACCAGGATGAGGACAGAGAGGATCATGGGTTATAAGCAGCAATATAAGAGTTCTCCTTTAAGAACATAGTTGGAGAACAAAGGGAGGAGGAGGCTCTGTGTGACTGAGACTAGTGTTCAGTCTGGTTGGTATTCTGTGGGAGACCTCAGCCATGAAAGAAGGAAATAACAAACACACCACACTCAATCACTCTATCACAGCCATGCCCTGCCCCCACAGCACACACACACGCACACACACACGCACACACACACACACACACACACACACACACACACACACACACACACACACACACGCACACACACACACACACACGCACACACACACACACACCATGGCCTTGACACATACCATATATGTAAACACACATTTGTGGCTTCATGTGTGTCGGAGTGATGGTTCCTGTCATTCACACAGAGAGTTTACTGCACTTTTATGGGCAGAGTCATGACGCCGGCTGCATAATTAGCTCAGAGCCGTGGTGGTGAGCTATGATTAGGAGGAACTAGACTGATTTCTCTTCTCTTACAAGCCTGATGCATCTGAAAACATTTTGTTTTTAAATGCATGACTCAGGTTCAATAACTCTATCAGTTGTTATGGTTTATTGACTAACGTCTGTAGCCTGTTGGCTCATGTTGGGCAGGTTTTAGGGACTTGAACTCACCTGCTGTACCAAAGATCCTCTGTAACCACAGGTGTGTCACTACAGGCTGTCAGAGGTCTGAAATGGTGTCCCACTTCCTGTCTCGGAGTGGGCGTGGCCTCCTGGAGGTGAAGGTGGTGTGGATGGAGGGAAGCAGACGGGGCTGTGGGAGCATCAATAATCTATGTGAACACCTGCTGACTCCGACCTGTTCAGTGTTTAACATCAGTCAGACTGGAGCTCAGTGCAGGTTGGAGTCAGCTGTTAGCCTGTTAGCTTCCATGCTAACTAGCTCAGGTGCAGAGTGACAGCTTTCTATCAGAAGCAGCTTCAGAGTCTCTGAGGACGTCAGTTTGCTCTTCAAACATTATGACACCGTTTCAGTACTTTTCACTGTGGTTTGTTGGCCTGCAGAGATTTTAGGGGAGTAAACTATTTGAAGATAATCCAAGAAGTGACGTCACATTGAGCAGAAACACCATCAGACCATTTCTGCTGCAGAGTTTACTGCCGCTTTCACGATAATGAACAACACCGTAACTCCAGTAACTTTATTTGTAGAGTACAAACACATTCGGGATGTTTTTTACGGCTCTTTAAGTTAAGAAAACAAGACAAAACCGACACGTTAAATTGCTGACAAGTGAATGTGAAGTTGTGATACACCAGCTTGGACTGTTTATCAGTGGGAACAGCAGCCGTTTGATATCTGCCTTGGTGCCGTGCACGGCTCCAGGCCGGTTCTGCCCATAAAAGGTGAATATTTATGTGACGGCCTCAGTAAACGTGGTGCAGCGGAGCGTCCGAACAGGATGTTTACATCTCTGCTGCCTCTCACCTAAACTCTGAGTGACGGAGGCCCAGACTGCACACTCATGCTGTTCCCTCCGGCTGCAGCGCTGTTAGTGAGCGGCCTACTTACTGTGTGTGTGTGTGTGTGTGTGTGTGTGTGTGTGTGTGTGTGTGTGTGTGTGTGTGTGTGTGTGTGTGTATGTGTGTGTGTGTTTTTCCCCACAATGGAAGTCTTTGTTGTTGATCTGACCTGCGTGATTGCTGGCCGAAGCTTTACTGGACCACAGAACAGAATTAACTGGAATTCTTGTGTGTGAGTGTGTGTGTGTGTGTGTGTGTGTGTGTGTGTGTGTGTGTGTGAGTGTGTGAGTGTGTGTCTGACTCATGATTGGTCGCGTCCTATTCTGGCTGTCTAACCATGATGCACCACAAGCTTTTGTTCCTGCTGGAATATATTTATGTTCAGTCAGGAGTGTGACTCGTCCCGGCACATGTTAGCGTGTTAGCATGTAGCAGGACGTGAACGGAAAACACAGATATAAATAAACAGAACTCAGACTCAGGATGAATTAAAATAACTCTATTGACCATCTGACTTTCCAGCACCTCCATCAGGTCAAACGTTTGTCCAAAATGTGTCCCACGCTTTGGTTTTTCATTTTTTATATTTAATACCTGCAGACGTTCATCAGCCTGAGCTGGACTCTGGGTTTACCGCTAATCAGCCAACGTTAGCATGCTAACACGCTAAGCTAAGATGTTTAGAATCTCAGTGATCCACCCTCACAAAGTGAAACCTTGTGGTTCGAGGACAAAGAAAATGAATCTTTAATCTCTTGATTTAATCTTTGATTTTTCTGCAAATCATTGACTTTATAGAGTCAAAGAATTTAGTTTTCCACAACTTTATTACCCAGTAGGCTCAGAGAGTATTTGAGTTTTTTCTTCTGTGACATGTTGAGTTTTTTTTCTTAGAATACTCGCCCCCTGCGCCGCCTGTATTTTTATTGTTTTTTACCTACATTGGCCCTGATATGCCGCCGTAGCTTCCCCATTAAACACAGCAGTTACTAACCACCTTTATTCCAACACCATTTACTTCCCCTCAAACTGCTAAAGGCCAGCAACAGTTTGACCTCCAGCTTTTATCGGCCGGTTGTTCTTGCAGCGACCGCCTCTATAGTAGTCTTAGTTTCTCATCATGTTTCCGTGCACAGAAACTCGTGTTTTGGTTAACGGCTGAAGTCCTCCGTCGACATGGAGTCTGTTGCCATGGTTACCAGCTGGCACACGATTAGAGATCAGGGATAAAGCATGTGAGGAGCTGCCAGAATGTGGGGAACTAACCCTTTTGTATGTAATCCACAGCGTGCGATGGGTCCCAGAACAGTCGAGCCTGTGTTTTATCAGGCAGACGTGGTGCCGAGAATCAGAGGCCAAACATTTGTCATCAGGCCGGAGTTTCCCATCCGGATGGGAAAATCCCTAAACATGTCTGCACACAACACCCCCAGACCACGGCCACATATTTATGTGCCTCTTATCGCTGTACTTTGTCAGATTTGTGTGGAACTGCTCCTTTCATTTCTGAGCTTGGTGCTGTTTTGGTCTTTGAACTTCAGCCAGCTGGTCTCGTCCTGAGTTGAATTAGTCCACTTTATTAGTACACAAACAGTACCAAGTCATAGTTAAAGGAGAACTCTAGTGTTTTTAAACATGGGCCCTACTTCTGCATATCCTGGTGTCTACAAAGTGTTGGAACTGGTCCAGTAGATCACAGTAGGTCCACTAAAAGAGCTTGTTTGATCCACTGACAGGCTCAGAGTGTTATTCTAAGTGTGTGACAGCATCATGGAAAGGATCCCTACAGAGAGAGACCTGGAAGATCCTTTTGGTTTAACCACAAACAGCACACACACCAGACTACATTCACTAAAACAGGGATTTTAGAGAACAGGACACAGGAGCTGCTGCTCTGCTGCTGCCTCCATCAGTTTGGTTGTTTATGCTATTGTGTGTTTGATGGATGTTGTGTTAGATCTGAATTAACCCTTCAAGTCGCACAGTAACACAAACAGACTAACTGATCAAGGCAGCAGCTCACCAGCAACTCCTGTGTTCTGTGAGGTAAAATTGCTGTTTTTGCCAATGGAGTCTGGTGGTTTTGGACCCAGGTTTAATAATAATTCAGCGTTGTTAAACATTAGTTAATTTTTAACTGTGACCCGATCTGTGTGTGTGTGTGTGTGTGTGTGTGTGTGTGTGTTAATACTACAAACTAAATGTATCCCTGTTTCAGTGACGGAAACACCGTCACAGACGATTCCAGACGTTCTGTGATATCTCAAATCACAGCTTGTCATTCAAATCAATCATTAATCATTACACTCCGTCTCTGTCCGTCTTTCCAGGTGACAGGACAAATGACGAAGGAGCTCAGATGGAGTTTAAATCCAAGCAGTGGTTTGGTGCTTCGGTTCGATCAGCTGGAGAACACATCCTGGTAAGAAACACCGTTTCCACGCTGCTCTGATTTACAAATACTGTGCACATACAATATAACACATAACACATAATAATACAGTATTATAGATGATATCCCACACTTATTATATTATACTGTTTATGTTATACTGTTATCACATCTTACACTGTATTATACGTTTATATTTAGGGGTAAATCTGGTATTTTAAACCTGTGAGAACCTTTTTGCGTAAGCACAAACAGCCACCAGACTCCATTCACAAAAACACTATTTTTAAACAAACAAACGAAGCGATAGAGACAGCGATAGACCAGCAACTTCTGTGTTCTTAGAGGTTTAAAAATACTGGAATTACCCTTTAACACAGACAAAGATTGTGTATAATTACTACTAACTCCAATTATATATTATTCTGGTGTTTGCTGTTAATGGTACTGTGTGAATATGTACTATTTGTCTTCTGATTTTGAGCTTAATGGCTCCGGTAGGGTTTCTGTTATATATTTATTTCTATATATTTCTAATAATTTATTCTTACTTTCTTACCTCATTTAGCTTCCTTGTCTTATTTTGTCTTTATGTGTTTGGTCCTCCAGGCCTGTGCTCCTCTGTATCAGTGGTCGACCTTTGGCGTCTCAGAGCGGGAGCCGGTGGGGACGTGTTACCTGAAGA
The DNA here is from genome assembly GCF_042242105.1 of Pempheris klunzingeri. NCBI lineage: Eukaryota > Metazoa > Chordata > Actinopteri > Acropomatiformes > Pempheridae > Pempheris > Pempheris klunzingeri. Next base: position 26,767,523 of record NC_092021.1, read on the forward strand.
AAGGAGGCACAGTGGTCGAGTACTCGCCCTGCAGATCACGTTCGTTCTTTTCTTTCTTCCTTTATAACCTGGGCCTTATTTTTAGAGCCTTTATAGACCCATGATATCTTTTTGTGTAACCACAAACAGACGTTATACCGGTCTCTTCAAAGACACCAGACTCCATTGAGAAAAACAGTAATTTTAACGTGCAGAACACAGGAGCTTCTAGTCTACTGAAGCCTCGATCGGGGAGTTGGTTTGTGTTATTATGTGTTACACAAATGTTTTGGTGGATCCAAACTAAACCTTTAAAACACCCAAGTCACACAACAACACAAACAAACTAACCTGTCAAGGTAGCAGTAGACCAGCAACTCCTGTGGTCTGCAAGTTAAAATTCCTGTTTTTGTCAATGGACTCTGGTGTATTTGAAGGTCTTGAAAATACTTAATTGTAACCGCTATGTTTTGAATATGCTTGAATTCATGTGGGCTCCTTGAAAAATGCTGATTTTCAGAGTAATGTCGTGTTTCATCTCCACACAAATCACAACTCAATGTAATTAATATTTGAAATATGTGTGTGACAGTGAACACTGATTACTGTGGCTATGAAGGGATTCTCTAAACTTGTTTTCTACCAAAGGTTCAGATGTGATGACCAAAGGTACCTTTTAAAGAGTTTTACCGTTAAACGGCTGCATGAACGCTGTGTCTGTGTGTCCAGGTGCCAGCTCACCTGAGGGGCAGGGCTTCTGCCAGGCCGGCTTCAGCGCCGACTTCCTGAAGGTAGGTCACACTGGACGGCCACACCTGCCGCCATGTTTGAGGCTTTGATAGAACAGAGTCGGAGCCTTTTCTTCTCGCCGCATCTGAAGGTGTCACAGTCAGCACCAGGACAACAAACGCAGTTCAGCATCCAACCAGAATGTGGAATCGTCTGAAAAACATCAGCATCAGTTTAAGTGGACGCTGTATTTAGAGTATTTTCTGCTGTTTGTATGGGGAGCTTCAAAGCCACCAGACTCCATTTACAAAAACAGTAAACTTACGTTGCAGAACACAGGACTTGCTGGTCTGACACTGCCTTGATTAATGAAGTAACGTTTTCGTTTGGATCAGAACTATCCCTTTAAAACACCAAATCCACACATTAACACAAACAAACTAGCTGATCAAGGCAGCGGTAGACCAGAACCTCCTGTGCTCTGTGAGGTAAAATTACTGTTTTTGTGAATAGAGTCTGGTGGCTTTGAAAGACGCACAGAACCACAGCAGTATATAGTTTATCCTCTGTGCCGGGACTCCTGTCTGTCTTCCACTGTAGGAAACACACTGACTGTGGAGAAGGACCTCAGACAACCACACTTCAGATAACACGGACTGTCCCTTTAACATGCTGATGTTTATCCTGATAATAAGGTCTCCCCTCTCTCTGTTTTTGTGGCTTTAGGGGAACAGGGTGGTGGTGGGAGGACCTGGCAGCTTCTACTGGCAGGGTGAGTGTTACACTGTGGGACACGGTGCAGATCCATCTCTACGTTCACTCCACCTCCCTCTGCACACCACAGACACTCTCTGTCACAGAGAATAATAAACGCTTCAGGGTGAGGGCATGTGGGCCTGCCAGCTGGCCGCCACCACTCTCATTTCCATCCTCAGGCTTTTCAACAGGACGCTTCCTCTTTAGTAGAACTCAGATCCTATTTTAATAGTTTTTACCTCGGCGGCAGTAACGTGCAAAGAAGTGCAGCAGTGCACCATCAAAGGCGAATGATTGTAAGCTAGATAAAGCAGAACTTGTGTCTTATCTGTACATAAACTAGTGTGTGAGTGACTGGTAGGTAGTAAAAGTGTTGGAACTGGTCCAGTAGATCACCTCAGCCAGCAGACACCAAACGGGCTGCAATGGCTGCAACGTGATCCTTTGGGATTACAGCCTTTATATTGCTCTCACCAAATACACCAGACTCCATTGACAAAAACAGTGATTTCTACATGGGAGTTGCTGGTCCACTGCTGCCTCAGCTGGTGTCATTTTGTACCTTTGGTGTTTTGAGGGGTTAGTTTGGATCCATCACAGTATTTGTGTAGAATATAATTAAGACAAACAAACTAACCAATCAAGGCAGCAGTAGACCAGCAGTCTGTGTTCTGCAAGGTAAAATCACTGTTTTTGTCAATGGAGTCTGGTGGCATTGAAGAGAGGAATATAACTGCTGTTTATGGATTAACTAATTTGGACTAATTTACCACGAATTATTAAATCAAGACTTTTTTCAAGCTAAAAAACATGGCCTGATTTACAGGGAAAATTCAGACTGAAACAATATAAAAAGCAGTGCCTATAAACTCCACAGTAAATCATTACCTGATGTTCTTTGTGAATAAATGTCGATAAATCAGCTTAAAATCATAGAGAGAGAACACTGCTTATCGCTGCAGAACCTGCCTGAGAAACGTGCTGTTTTTAGCTGCCCCTCCGTCTCCCAGTGCTCCAGCACTAGGTGTCTGTCCATCCACAGGCTCACGGCAGACAGGAGATGCTGACAGGTAATTCGGGGCACTTTTAATGGCGACAGTTTGCCGATATAGAAGTTGTTGCCTCAGCTAACTCCCTGAATTTATGGCAGCATTAATGCTCCGGCACCGGGGGGGGGGGGGGGGGGGGTATAAAAGTAGAATGGAGTCTGGGTGTTACGAACGTCTCCCACTGACTGGACTGCACCGTCACCACCTTAAGAGTTTAATGAGCAGGTAAAGTCCAGGCAGGTGTGTGTGTGGTAATCCATGTTAGTCTGGCTGTCTGACATTAGAGGGTGTGACACACGATCTCTCCTGAACGCTGAGTCAGTCTCTCACACACATGAGGCTCCTCCTGGGGTGTGTTAGCCTAATTATTGTTTCTTGTTGAGTCACACACACACACACACACACACACACACACACACACACACACACACACTCACACTCACACTCACACTCACACTCACACACACACACACACACACACACACACACACACACACACTCACACTCACACTCACACTCACACACACACACACACACTCCCTCTGCTTGTGATTAGTCAGTTGTTAACAGTGTCTCTGTGGCTCCTTTAATTATCGGCTGTGTGAGTTTTTCTAAACCAGCTTGTAAACAAACTTGTGTAAAATCACATGTTTTTTTTCTGAACTCCTTTATGTTCTGCTCCTCCTCGTTCCCTCTGTTCCCTCCTTCCTCTCCATGTTCTCTAAGGTTCTCTAGTGTTCTCTAGTGTCTTCTAGTGTTCTCTAATGTCCTCTAGTGTTCTCTAAGGTTCTCTAATGTCCTCTAGTGTTCTCTAATGTCCTCTAGTGTTCTCTAAGGTTCTCTAATGTTTTCTAGTGTTCTCTAATGTCCTCTAGTGTTCTCTAAGGTTCTCTAATGTCCTCTAGTGTTCTCTAGTGTCCTCTAGTGTTCTCTAAGGTTCTCTAATGTCCTCTAGTGTTCTCTAATGTCCTCTAGTGTCCTCTAGTGTCCTCTAGTGTTCTCTAATGTCCTCTAGTGTCCTCTAATGTCCTCTAATGTCCTCTAGTGTTCTCTAATGTCCTCTAGTGTCCTCTAGTGTCCTCTAATGTCCTCTAGTGTCCTCTAGTGTCCTCTAGTGTCCTCTAGTGTCCTCTAGTGTCCTCTAGTGTCCTCTAGTGTCCTCTAGTGTTCTCTAATGTCCTCTAGTGTCCTCTAGTGTTCTCTAATGTCCTCTAGTGTCCTCTAATGTCCTCTAGTGTCCTCTAGTGTCCTCTAGTGTCCTCTAGTGTCCTCTAGTGTTCTCTAATGTCCTCTAATGTCCTCTAGTGTCCTCTAATGTCCTCTAATGTCCTCTAGTGTTCTCTAGTGTTCTCTAAGGTTCTCAAGTGTCCTCTAGTGTCCTCTAATGTCCTCTAATGTCCTCTAATGTCCTCTAGTGTTCTCTAGTGTTCTCTAAGGTTCTCTAGTGTCCTCTAGTGTTCTCTAAGGTTCTCTAATGTTCTCTAATGTTCTCTAATGTTCTCTAATGTCCTCTAATGTTCTCTAAGGTTCTCTAGTGTTCTCTAGTGTTCTCTAAGGTTCTCTAGTGTCCTCTAGTGTTCTCTAATGTTCTCTAATGTCCTCTAATGTTCTCTAAGGTTCTCTAGTGTCCTCTAGTGTCCTCTAGTGTTCTCTAATGTTCTCTAATGTCCTCTAGTGTCCTCTAGTGTTCTCTAATGTTCTCTAAGGTTCTCTAGTGTCCTCTAGTGTCCTCTAGTGTCCTCTAGTGTTCTCTAATGTTCTCTAATGTCCTCTAATGTTCTCTAAGGTTCTCTAATGTCCTCTAGTGTCCTCTAGTGTTCTCTAATGTCCTCTAATGTTCTCTAATGTTCTCTAATGTTCTCCTCCATCTCTCTCCAGGCCAGCTGATCTCTGATGACGTCACTGAGATTTTTGCCCGGTTCGACTCAAACTTCATCACCCCGTACGGCAACACCTTCGCCACCAAGTCGGCCAGCGCTCAGTACGACGACAGTTACCTAGGTAACCACACACACCTGTAGATCACCTCGGTCGGCAGCCGACCGACAACTGCACCTGATCACAGTAGGTCCACTGACTTTTCCTCCCTACCAGGATGTGGACAGGTGGGACCACGGTTCTCCTTTAAACTGCAGTTGGTTCCTGTTGGTTCCGGCTCTGAAGCGGAGGAGAGCTTTGATCGTAGAATAAGATCCTGTTTGGTGATCTCGTGTCTCTGTGTTCTCCAGGATACTCTGTGACCGTCGGAGACTTCAACGACGACGGAAAGGAAGGTAAGATCAGAGGTGGATCTCAGCGCCAGCGCTGCAGCTGGATCGATAATCCAGTCGTCATTTATCAGAGAAATACAAGAGGAGTCCTGTGTGACTCAACGTCACCGTGAACCAAGCGGTTTAGGGTTGATTATTGATTAGCACCACTGTTATTTCTTTTATTCTACTTTGTTTTGGTAACGTTTTACTATCAACTCTTTATTTCAGTATTTCATCACTTCACTTGTAAAGCACTTTGAATTATATTTGATTTGTTTGAAATGGGTCGACAAACAAAGATGAATTGATTGATGACATCACCAATAGGTTCTAGGAAATCATGCAGAGCATTTTCCTCAACACACTGCCATTTTATAGACCGATTATAACAGAGTTCTGTTTCCACGTCAGATTATGTGACCGGAGTTCCTCGCGGAGACAAGGCGCTCGGTTACGTAAGTGTTAAAGCTGTACACTGTATAAATACTTTTTATATGTAAACCAGGGTCCTATTTTAACTTAGTTTGGTGTCTGAATGACGTGTAGGCACAGAGATGGACCTGGAAGATCCTTTTGGTTTAACCACAAACAGCCGTTCTATCGCTCTCTGCACACAAACCAGACTACATTCACTAAAACAGGGATTTTAGAGAACAGGACACAGGAGCTGCTGCTCTGCTGCTGCCTCCATCAGTTAGTGTGTTTGTGTTACTGTGTGACTTTGACATTTTGAAAGGTTACTTTGGATCCAACAGAATAAATGTTAACACACAATAATAATAATAATAATAGTAACTGATTGAGGCAGCAGTACTCTAAGCTTTCCCTTGTTCATTTGATGTAAAATCCCTGTTTTAGTGAATGTAGTCTGGTGTGTGTGCTGTTTGTGGTTAAACCAAAAGGATCTTCCAGGTCTCTCTCTGTAGGGATCCTTTCCATGATGCTGTCACACACTTAGAATAACACTCTGAGCCTGTCAGTGGATCAAACAAGCTCTTTTAGTGGACCTACTGTGATCAGGTGCAGTTGTCCCAAAGGATCACGTTGCAGCCATTGCAGCCCGTTTGGTGGCTGCTGGCTGAGGTGATCTACTGGACCAGTTCCAACACTTTTACTACCTACCAGTCACTCAGACACCAGGATATGAACCGAGAGGGCTCAGGTTTTAAAAATAGTTCTCCTTAAACATGTGAAGTGGTTTGTGTGAAGCTCGGCTGACGTCCTGTGTTGTGTTTCATGTCTTAGGTGAACATCTTCAACGGCCAAAACATGGAGTCCATGGTCAACTTCACAGGAACGCAGGTGAGCTGCAGGACGATATGTCGATATGTCGATATGTCATATATGTTGTATATGTTGTATATGTTGTATACGTCAGCAGTTTATTTTACTGTTTACATCAAGGAAGGAGGAAAGAATGCTCAGATTATACTTTTTAATTTCAGCTCTCCATGAACTAAAAGCTGCGTTGATCTAACAGGTGTAGTTTTTATTTGGTTTGAATTAGAATTATGATTTTAAAATTATGATGGTAAATGGTATGATGGTAAAGAGTGCAGACATTACAGATGGAGAAGAAGAGGGAGGAAACCAGTTAATGACAGAGTTCCTCCTCCTCATCCTTTTGGAATAAAGTCCTGCCTGTGTGAGCTCTTCACTTCACCTGTCGTCTCTCCTCTCTGTCTCGCAGATGGCCGCCTACTTCGGACATTCAGTGGCTGCGACTGATGTTAATAACGACGGGTAAGTGACGAGGGGAGAGTGTAGTGAGTGAAGGGGAGGATCATTTTGAAAGATTTAAAGGGACGTCAGGACTTCTAAGGAGCACTAAAAGAGCTTGTTTGATCCACTGACAGGATCAGAGTGTTATTCTAAGTGTGTGACAGCATCATGGAAAGGATCCCTACAGAGAGAGACCTGGAAGATCCTTTTGGTTTAACCACAAACAGCACACACACCAGACTACATTCACTAAAACAGGGATTTTAGAGAACAGGACACAGGAGCTGCTGCTCTGCTGCTGCCTGGATCTGTTGCTGTGTTTGTGTTACTGTGTGTTACATTAATATCATGTTGGATCTGAACTAACTGTGTAAAATCTTTAAAAAGTTGGACAATAACACAAACACACTGACTGATGGAGGCAGCAGCAGAGCAGCAGCTCCTGTGTCCTGTTCTCTGAAATCCCTGTTTTAGTGAATGTAGTCTGGTGTGTGTGCTGTTTGTGGTTAAACCAAAAGGATCTTCCAGGTCTCTCTCTGTAGGGATCCTTTCCATAACGCTGACATCTATGTGTCCGTTCTAATATCACAGTATGAATCATTTCTTCAACACACACGGTTAAACAACACACAGCTGTAGTAACAGCTGGTGGCAGTGACATGTCATAAAACACTGCAGCACGCCAATTAAAAACAGGAGAAGAAGACCACAAGCTGATGCAAACAATGCAGGCCTCCAGCTGTTCATAACAAATGAATCTACAGGTGTTTTATGGGGCAGGAAGTACATTACCTGTGTGTGTGTGTGTGTGTGTGTGTTAGCTTTTTAGATCTGCTGGTTGGAGCTCCTCTCTTCATGGACAGAGGGTCTGATGGAAAACTGAAGGAGGTGGGACAGGTAGGTGTCTCTCTCTCACACACACACACACACAATAATAGCTGTCCATCATTTTCTAGCTTTAAAGTATTTAAGGGAAAATTAACTCCTGAACACCTGAAACATTCGAAAATTAAAGTGTGTGTATCCTCCAGGTGAGCGTGTACCTGAGTCGTGGTGGGCTGTCCTTCCACCCCCCTCAGATGCTCACAGGGTCGGAGGCCTACGCCCGATACGGCTCCTCCATCGCAGTGCTGGGAGACCTGGACATGGACGGATACAACGGTGAGACACACACACACACACACACACACACACCTACACACACACACACCTACACACTGTATCCCGTCCAGGTCCAGACCTCCATCATTCCTCTCCTGGTTTTTCTCTCCAGATGTGGCCATCTCAGCTCCGTACGGCGGCGCCGACCGTAACGGTGTGGTCTACATCCATAATGGCCGCCCTCGTGGTCCCAACCCCTCACCTTCCCAGGTAAACACCACGACCGCGGCACGCATCAGAACCAGATCTGTGTTTTACCTCACATAACACAGGAGTTGCTGGTCTGGTTGACATGAATTTAGTGTTTTAACATGTGAGTTTGAATCTTAACTGAACCTTTAAGACACCAAAGTCACACAGTGACACAATCAGTTAATCTGATGGAGGCAGCAGCTCCTGTGTTCTCTGTTTTTGTCAATGGAGTCTGGTGGGGTTTGGTTGTTAATCACGGGGGAATCATTTCATCACATTGATATCAAACATTTGGCTCATTTCTATCTAAGACTCACAAAACATCACGGTGAGGAGAAACTTTGTAGAAACATTTTTCATGGTGCTGCTGTTTGTCAGCGATTAATCATTTCATAATCAAACATTTATTAAAAAGAGTAACGGCTATAATTTTCTTCTCAGTTACCAGCTACAGCGTGTGGTAACATGTTATTACTGTCAAAATAAGTTGTAAGAATTAACCCATTTAAACCCAAGACCCCCAGAAACCCAAGACAGGAAGGAGGCTCAAAACTACCAAAATAAAAGACAGATGTGTTCTGACGTGTCGTGTCTCGTCTCTCAGGTCCTGCAGGGCAAATGGGCGTCCAGCTACATGCCTGCTAGCTTTGGGTACTCCATGACGGGAAACACTGACATAGACCAGAATGGATATCCAGGTACTCACACACTCACACACTCACACACACACACACACACACACACACACACACACACACACACACACACACACACACACACACACACACACACACACACACACACACAGCAGGGACTGAATGAACTGCTGCTGTGAAAAAAGCTGATGTGTTTCTGTCTTTCAGATTTATTGGTGGGAGTGTTCGGAGCAGACAAAGCTGTTTTATACAGGTAATCCTACTGTGTGTGTGTGTGTGTGTGTGTGTGTGTTTACACCCCCTGCTGGGGCTGTTCGTGTGTCTGTGAGAAGTTTAATGAGCGAGGCCACCTCTGATATCAAAGAGCTGCTGTTTTCATTCAGTTTTCTCCTCCTGACTTTATGGATGCTGTCAGGACACATTCACCCCCCAGAACAGCCGGGGATCTCTGCATGTTTAGTGTTAAAGGAGAACTGTTTGATCCACTGACAGGCTCAGAGTGTTATTCTAAGTGTGTGACAGCATCATGGAAAGGATCCCTACAGAGAGAGACCTGGAAGATCCTTTTGGTTTAACCACAAACAGCACACACACCAGACTACATTCACTAAAACAGGGATTTTAGAGAACAGGAGTTTTTGGTGTTTTAAAGAGTTAATTTGGATCCAAACTAATGTGTGTGTGTGTGTGTGTGTGTGTGTGTGTGTGTGTGTGTGTGTGTGTGTGTGTGTGTGTGTGTGTGTGTGTGTGTGTGTGTGTGTGTGTGTGTGTGTGTGTGTGTGTGTGTGTGTGTGTGTGTGTGTGTGTGTGTGTGTGTGTGTGTGTGTGTGTGTGTGTGTGTGTGTGTCAGAGCTCGCCCGGTGATCACTGTGAACGCTACTTTGGATATGACGCCTCAGATCATCAACCCAGAGGAAAAGACCTGCACACTTCCTGGTAGCAGCACGCTGGTGTCCTGGTGAGTCCGGCTGTCCTGGGCTTTCTAGTGATGTCACACACGGGGGCGGGCATACAGATACTCTAAACAGAAGTCTGATTGGATGGAAGTGTATGAGACAGTGAGCCCACTTCTCACCTGACGGCCTCCCAGGCAGGTCTCACTCAGAGGTCGTTTCCACCTCATGTGTCCGTCTCTAAAAATCCATGTTAATCAGAAGATCTGTGTCCTGTGGAAACTCCTAAAGGTGGGGGTGGGGGGGTACAGGTACAGGAAGTGACTCTGAGGTGGAGCGTCTCTCTGCTAAAACGTCTCTGGCTGCAGCCGCTGGGCATAATAAAGACCTAAAGTATCCTCATAAACACGTTGTCAAGATGGAGCGGACTAATAAAGTTTAGTTGAGACCATGAAGCCTCCAGGAAGGACGACTGACCCGTGATGACTGTTAATATCACACACTGAACACACTGATGAAGGTAATGAGCCTCTGCGTGTGTTTTCCAGTTTCAGGGTGAAATACTGTCTGCAGGCCCGCGGCCGTGGAGCTCCGGCTGCCCTCAGTAAGTACAACCCTCCTGCCCAGGACACACACACAGGTGTCAGGTTGTGGCTCTGCAGCTTTAAGGCCTCCTCTCTGATTGGTCCCCTCCAGGTTTCCGTGTGGACCTCATGTTGGACCGGCTGAAGCAGAAGGAGGCGACCAAACGCGTCCTCTTCCTGCACAGCCGCACCTTCCAGTACTCCAAGAACATGGTGGTGTCCAACGGGAAGACCCCGGCCTGTGAGGAGCAGCACGTCTTCCTGAGGGTGAGGAGGCGACGCGTTTTAGAGAGAGAGAAGAAGAAATATAGAGATACAGAAAGAGCTGAATCATACTGAACCTGATCTGTGAGCACTTCACGCTGGCAGATTGTTACTACCTGGTGTCTAAATGACCAGTAGATCACCTCAGAAACAGCCGTTATATTGCCCCCAAAACACACCAGACTTCATTGAGAAAAACAGTAATTTTACGTCACAGGACACGGGAGCTGCTGCCCTACTGCTGCCTACATCATTTAGTTTGTTTGTGTTATTGGTGTTTTAAAGGGTCAGTTTGGATCCAACACAACTTCTGTCTAACACACAATAACACAGACACACTGACTGATGGAGGCAGCAGCAGAGCAGCAGCTCTAAAATCCCTGTTTTAGTGAATGTAGTCTGGTGTGTGTGCTGTTTGTGGTTAAACCAAAAGGATCTTCCAGGTCTCTCTCTGTAGGGATCCTTTCCATGATGCTGTCACACACTTAGAATAACAACAACAAATAGGACCCAGGGTTAAAAACACCACAGTTACCCTAATTACGCCTCTGGAGCCAAACAGGACCCAGCAGCAAAGTTTCAGAATAAGAGCTGAAGTGTTTTTCCTTTTCGTTCTAAGGACGATCGTGAGTTTCGGGATAAGATCACTCCCATCTCCGTGGTGATGGAGTACAGTCTGGACTACCAGCAGGCCGCAGACCAAACCGGACTGCAGCCCATCGTCGACATGTCGGCGCCGTCCAACATCACCAAGCAGGTAACGCCACGGTGGTCCGGAGCTCTCAGTTCTCCGTGACAGATCTTCTTCTGTCGGTCTCATTCTCTGCTCTTCCTTCCTGTGTCGTCTTCTGTTTTGTCTGTTGTTCTTCACTCTGCTCCTCTTCCTCCTCTTCCTCCTCCCAGGCTCACATCCTGCTGGACTGTGGAGACGACAACATCTGTAAACCTGACCTGAGGCTGTCCGTGAAGAGGTGGGAATGTGTCTGTCATCTGTTTCGTCTGTGTAACACGGGTCCTGGACCTTCTGGAAAAATTAACAAAAGTCTATTCAAGACAGGGAAAGTTGGTGAATTTAAAGGGACAGTCCGTATCTGCAGTGTGGTTGTCTGAAAAAGACTTTACAGCTTCATATTATTGTCACACGGATGTTTCCGACGGGGAACTCAAGCTTTTTCTCGCCCTCTTTGCTTGCTTCAGTGCCACCAGACTCCTTTGACAAAATCAGCAATTTATCTCCAAGAAATCAGGAGATGCTGGTCAGCCACGGCCTCAGTCAACAAACTAACGTGTTATGTTGGTTTCTGCATTAACCCTTTGAGACACAAAAGTCACACAATAGCACAAACAGACTAACTGATGGAGGCAGCAGCAGACCAGCAGCTCCTGTGTCCTGTGAGCTAAAATTACTGTTTTTGTGAATGGAGTCTGGTGTGTTTGAAGGACGATACAATGGCTTCAGTTTCCCATCAGAAAAGGCTGTCTGACATCAACGTTAAGTAGTTCAAGTGTTCTTAATATAGCTTACTCTTAAACTGATAAACTGTTGCTTTAATAAGTTGTTATAAAATAATAAATAATTAAACTATATATAAATAAAATAATCAGTAACTTTTTAGTCATGGAAAAGTTAGAGAATTGGAGACTTGGAGTCACTTTACTGAGTTTGTGTTGTCATTGTCAACCAGCAACCATGAGCAGATCAGTTTCGGCGACGACAGCGCTCTGACTCTGAAGGTCAGCGCTGAGAATCGGGGAGAGGGCGCCTACGAGGCCGAGCTCCACGTCTACCCTCCGCCGCAGGCTGACTTCACCGGGGTCGTCCGCAGTCAGGTAACTCCACCTTTACCCGGCGCTGCGTGTCGCTTCAGCGCTAAAGCTGTGACATCCTTTTAGTTTAACAGCTGTTAAAGCACTCTTTTCAGACACACCAGACTACATTCACAAAAACAGGGATTTTACCTCACAGAGCACAGGAGCTACTGCCTCCATCAGTCAGTGTGGATGGAGGCAGCAGCAGACCAGCAGCTCCTGGGCTTTTCTCCTACTTCTTCTATGCTTCTTCTTCTTCTTCTTTGTCTTCTTCTACTTCTCCTACTTCTCCAACATGGTGTAGCTACACTCGAGCTGAACTCCTTTTAATTCCCAGAAAACGGGAGCAGATTAGGTAACAAATCCCACAAAGTACCAAGTATTTAACCCCTTCAGCTCTCTTTGGGCTCAGATCAGCAGGTAGAGCTTCTCTCAGGTGTGGAAACGTTCCTCTCTGGTCGTAGACCGATGAGTGTTGTGTTTTTCAGACTCTCAGCCGCCTGTCCTGCGCCTACAAGAAGGAGAACCAGACCAAGATGGTGGTGTGTGACCTGGGAAACCCCATGAAGGGAGGAACCAAGGTCAGCAACCGTTTATATAAACTAAATATGTGCGGCGGCAGCGTTTTCACGACTTTAACGCTCCACTTTCCTCCGGTTCTATATTTAACACCTGAAAACGGGATCTAAAACGTTTCTGTTAAATAGATGAGTGAGTGTAGAAGTCGTTGCCGTGGAGTCACGTGATGCACACGCCTGCTCTCTGATTGGTCCTTTGCTGTCTCTTCTTCTGCTGTGATTGGTCAGGTGCTGGCAGAGTTGCAGTTCAGCGTGCACCAGCTGTCAGAGGAGGACACCTCAGTCAAGTTTGACTTACAGATGGTCAGGTAACGTCTCCACCTGTGGAACCTGAGTGACCTCATATGTGACGTTCGTCTTCTACTACTTCCACTTCTGCTTCTTCTTCTTCTGCTTCTACTACTTCCACTTCTTCTGCTTCTTCTTCTTCTACTACTTCCACTTCTGCTTCCACTTCTTCTACTACTTCTTCTGCTTCTTCTTCTTCTACTACTTCCACTTCTGCTCCTACTTCTTCTTCTGCTTCTTCTTCTTCTACTACTTCCACTTCTTCTGCTTCTTCTTCTTCTACTACTTCCACTTCTGCTTCTACTACTTCCACTTCTGCTTCTACTACTTCCACTTCTTCTGCTTCTTCTTCTTCTACTACTTCCACTTCTGCTTCCACTTCTTCTACTACTTCTTCTTCTGCTTCTTCTTCTTCTACTACTTCCACTTCTGCTCCTACTTCTTCTTCTGCTTCTTCTTCTTCTACTACTTCCACTTCTTCTGCTTCTTCTTCTTCTTCTACTTCTACTTCTTCTTCTGCTTCTTCTTCTTCTACTACTTCTGCTTCTTCTTCTTCTTCTTCTTCTACTACTTCTGCTTCTTCTTCTTCTTCTTCTACTACTTCCACTTCTGCTTCCACTTCTTCTACTACTTCTTCTTCTGCTTCTTCTTCTTCTACTACTTCCACTTCTGCTCCTACTTCTTCTTCTGCTTCTTCTTCTTCTACTACTTCCACTTCTTCTGCTTCTTCTTCTTCTACTACTTCTACTTCTTCTTCTGCTTCTTCTTCTTCTACTACTTCTGCTTCTTCTTCTTCTTCTTCTTCTACTACTTCCGCTTCTTCTTCTTCTTCTACTACTACTTCCACTTCTGCTTCTTCTTCTTCTTCTTCTACTACTTCCACTTTTTCTGCTTCTTCTTCTTCTTCTTCTTCTACTTCTTCTTCTTCTTCTACTACTTCTGCTTCTTCTTCTTCTTCTTCTACTACTTCTGCTTCTTCTTCTTCTTCTTCTACTGCTTCTCTGTTCATCTTGTACTTGTTTTTAACGACTTCTTCTTCTTCTTCTTCTTCTCTGGGCCATAACTCAGTCAAATGTGAAACATATTCATAGATTCAGTGTGACAAACACTTTATCTCCGATGTCCCGCATTAATAAACCTCCATGAATCAGCTACAAATCATAGAAAAAAGACTCTCTGTATCACTGCAGAACCTCATAGAGAATCTCTCTGTTTTTAAATGTCTCTCAGTGATCCACTGATAGTTGTCTGTACGTTCATGGATCCACTGCAGACAAGAGCTGCTGTCCGCTGGTTCGGCGTGTGTGTGTGTGTGTGTGTGTGTGTGTGTGTGTGTGTGTGTGTGTGTGTGTGTGTGTGTGTGTGTGTGTGTGTGTGTGTGTGTGTGTGTGTGTGTGTGTGTGTGTGTGTGTGTGTGTGTGTGTGTGTGTGTGTGTGTGTGTGTGTGTGTGTGTGTGTGTGTGTGTGTGTGTGTGTGTGTGTGTGTGTGTGTGTGTGAGAGAAACGGGTCACAGCGTAACAGGGGACAGTATCTGTCCAATCAGAGCAGAGTGTGTGGGTCACATGGCCCTGTAAAGCTGTGTGAATGGAGCCGGTCGTCACATCAACATTCAGGGAGGCAGAGCTGGTTTCCTCCTGACGCTCATTTACACGACAAAAAAAAAACCCTCAAAGTCCTGAAACCACACAGACTGTCTGTAGGAGGGGGGGAGGGAAAGTAAAGGGGAGGGAGGAGAAGAGGGGAGAGGATGAAAGAGGAGGAGGAGGAGAGGGGAGAAGAAAGGGGGAGAGAGTGGGAGGGAAAGCAGGAAGAGAGAGGTATGTTAATGACAGGCCCTGGCTGCCTGTGGCTCCACTCTGACAGCTCAGCTTCTTCTTCTCTGCTCTTTAAACGTGCTTCCAGCAGCTCATGGACACATTAACACCAACGTGAACATGAAGCTGTAACAGGGCAGAGTGACCTCTCAGTAAGAACATTTAATCCTAATAATAACCGTGTTTGTCTTCGTCACCACCAAACCTAATAATTGTTTTCACTAAAATAGTTTCAGCGAAGAGAACTCCTGTGCCACCAGACTCCATTGGCAAAAGTTGTCATTTTAGCTCATCAGAACACAGGAGTTGCTGGTCTGCCGCTGCCTTGATTGGTTAGTTAATTTGTTATTGTGTGTTACACAAATATTGTTTTTGATCCAAACTAAACCTTTAAAACACCAAAGTCACACAATAACACAGACAAACTAACTAATCGAGGCAGCAGCAGACCAGGTAAAATTGAGCTAAAATCCCTGTTTTAGTGAATGTAGTCTGGTGTGTGTGCAGAGAGCGATATAACGGCTGTTTGTGGTTAAACCAAAAGGATCTTCCAGGTCTATCTCTGTCTGTCAGACACTTCCAGCACTGTGTATCTATCATACATTTAAATAACAAAATATTTACAAATATTGCCCCGGTTTAAAAACACAGAGCTGTGTGAAATATTTCCACGTACTTTGACTGGTTGAAGGTGATCTGTGAATGACCTGAGGAACGGCTCATGCCCAGGTGAAAGGCAGCAGCACCACCTGGTGGCTCCAGTGCAGCAGCCACAGACCCTCTCCTCTGTGACTGTACAGTGTCTGTGCTGACTCCTAATTTATGTGTTTTTTATAATGGACTTTTGTATGTGTTTGTGCTTTAGCTCTAACCAGTTCAACAACACCAGCCCTCGAGTCTCCAGCATCACCAAGCTGGCTGTCCGCTTCGACGTCGTAATCAGAGGGTAACACACACACACACACACACACACACACACACACACACACACACACACACACACACACACACACACACACACACACACACACACACACACACACACAAAGTAAAATAAACGTACTGAGATGTGTGTTTTGTCTGCAGGATGTCGATTCCTGGTCAGGTGCTGCTTCCCATCACCAACTGGAAACCTAAAGAGCCTCCTGTGGTCGCAGACGACATCGGCCCGCAGATAGTCCACATCTACGAGGTACACACACACACACACACACACTGCCGTAGTATTTTGGCCTCCTGTAACCGTGGAAACGGCAAACAACAGAGTTCTGGCGCATTAAAAACGTGGTTGGTTATTGGTGGTAATTGTTGTTGTGTACTGAGCATGCTCTGTGAACCCAAGATGGCGGCTACCGGTTTGTTTATGTGCGTTTGGTACTTCTGGTTTTTTTACATGTCTCCGTGGCGACCAGCTTTACTTCCTGATCACAGAGCCATGGTGAGGCCATAGAAATATCTGTATACACGTGGGCATGTCGGTGTCCTCTGATTGGTCGGTATCAGTCTGTAAAGAAGCGTCCTCTGATTGGTCGGTATCAGTCTGTAAAGAAGCGTCCTCTGATTGGTCGGTATCAGTCTGTAAAGAAGCGTCCTCTGATTGGTCGGTATCAGTCTGTGTAAAGAAGCGTCCTCTGATTGGTCGGTATCAGTCTATAAAGAAGCGTCCTCTGATTGGTCGGTATCAGTCTGTAAAGAAGCGTCCTCTGATTGGTCGGTATCAGTCTGTGTAAAGAAGCGTCCTCTGATTGGTCGGTATCAGTCTGTGTAAAGAAGCGTCCTCTGATTGGTCGGTATCAGTCTGTGTAAAGAAGCGTCCTCTGATTGGTCGGTATCAGTCTGTGTAAAGAAGCGTCCTCTGATTGGTCGGTATCAGTCTGTGTAAAGAAGCGTCCTCTGATTGGTCGGTATCAGTCTGTATAAAGAAGCGTCCTCTGATTGGTCGGTATCAGTCTATAAAGAAGCGTCCTCTGATTGGTCGGTATCAGTCTATAAAGAAGCGTCCTCTGATTGGTCGGTATCAGTCTGTATAAAGAAGCGTCCTCTGATTGGTCGGTATCAGTCTGTATAAAGAAGCGTCCTCTGATTGGTCGGTATCAGTCTGTAAAGAAGCGTCCTCTGATTGGTCGGTATCAGTCTGTAAAGAAGCGTCCTCTGATTGGTCGGTATCAGTCTATAAAGAAGCGTCCTCTGATTGGTCGGTGTATTTGGAGGAAACCTGATAATCAATAATCAATAACATGACTGATGCCCCCCCCCCAGCTGCTGAACAAAGGGCCGAGCACGTTCAGCAAGGCGGCGCTGGAGATACAGTGGCCACATCACTACAGGAACGGATCGCTGCTCTACATCACCAGGTACGAGACCGAGGGACCAATCAACTGCACGACGGACACCGAGATCAACCCACTGAACGTCTCTGTGAGGACACACACACACACACACACACACACACACACACACACACACACACACACACACACACACACACACACACAAACATGGAGCCTCCAGGTTACAGACTGATAATATACTGTGTGTGTGTGTGTGTGTGTGTGTGTGTGTGTGTGTGTGTGTCAGAACCCGCTGTCCGGGGCGAAGAACACCAGCGGGGTTCCACCCAGAGAACGAGAGACGGAGGGACGAAACCGAAACCACGTCCGCAAGAGAGACCTGGAGTCCAGAGACACACCGAAAGACCTGCAGACACTGGTAAACACACACACACACACTCACACACACACACACTCCTGTAGGTTTAACTGATTCATTTCATTCTCAGTTGTTCTGTGTGTTTATCGTCATGATACCAAACTTCATTCACAATCTGCTCACTTTTTAGAAGCATCAAGGCAAACATTTAATGCTGGACTGTGTGTGTCTGTGTGTGTGTCTGTGTGTGTGTCTGTGTGTGTGTCTGTGTGTGTGTGTGTCTGTGTGTCTGTGTGTGTGTGTCTGTGTGTCTGTGTGTGTGTGTCTGTGTGTGTCTGTGTGTGTGTGTGTGTGTGTGTGTGTGTGTGTCTCTGTGTGTCTCTGTCTGTCTGTGTGTCTGTGTGTGTGTGTCTCTGTGTGTCTCTGTGTGTCTGTGTGTGTGTCTGTGTGTGTGTGTGTGTGTGTCTGTGTGTCTGTCTGTGTGTCTGTGTGTGTCTGTGTGTGTCTGTGTGTGTGTGTGTGTGTGTGTGTGTGTGTGTGTCTCTGTGTGTGTGTGTGTGTGTGTGTGTGTCTCTGTGTGTGTGTGTGTGTGTGTGTGTGTGTGTGTGTGTGTCTCTGTGTGTGTGTGTGTGTGTAGGACTGCTCCACAGCAGAGTGTCTGCGGCTGAAATGTCAGGTGGGTCGTCTGGAGAGGACGAAGAACGCCATCCTCTCCGTTTACTCCAGACTGGCTGTTAACAACTTCCTCAGGGTAAACACACCAACTGACGACATTAAAAGAACAAAACATACGAAGCAAGTGAAAATACAAAGTACCAAGTTACAAGTTCACTACACAATATATATAAATTAATTGATTAAAGAATGTCTCTATATAATTGCTCTTCAAAGACACCAGACTCCATTGACAAAAAGGCCAATTTTATCTTGCAGAACACAGGAGCTGCTGTTCTACTGCTGCCTTAATCAGTTAGTTTGTTTGTGTTCCTGTTTGTTACACCAGCATTATGTTGGATCTGTAGGAACCTTTTAAAACACCAAAGTCTCACTATACCACAAACACACTGACTGATGGAGGCAGCAGCTCCTGTGTCCTGTTCTCTAAAATCCCTGTTTTAGTGAATGTAGTCTGGTGTGTGTGCTGTTTGTGGTTAAACCAAAAGGATCTTCCAGGTCTCTCTCTGTAGGGATCCTTTCCATGATGCTGTCACACACTTAGAATAACACTCTGAGCCTGTCAGTGGATCAAACAAGCTCTTTTAGTGGATGTGAACGATGCTCCTTATCCCTGCAGAACCTCATAGAGAATCTGTCTGTTTTAAAGTTTCCTTCAGTCTCTCAGTGATCCAGTGATGGATGTCTGTACGTTCAGGGGTTCACTTCAGACAGGAGCTGCTGACAGATAATTCAGCTCACTTTAACAGACACTATCCGACTAAATGTGAACAAATAAAGGCTGAAAAAACTAAACACAGCGAGCCGTCTGGATATTTATCAGTCGTCTTTGGTCCTTTTCAGACTGAGAATCAGAACCGTTCGTATGTGATCCGATCTGAAGCCTTGTTCAGCGTCATCGAGATGCCGTACAAGAACGTGGCGTCAGAGCTACCGTCCAACAGCACCACAGTAAGACACACACACACACACACACACACACACACACACTGTTATAAATAACACATTTCTTATTTACACTTTCTTCAGTCACTTCCTACTGCATGCTGATGACTGACTCTGTGTGTGTGTGTGTGTGTGTGTGTGTGTCCATCCAGGCGAGTGTGTCGGTGATGTGGGTGGACGAAGACCCTCAGCCGGTGCCGGGCTGGGTGGTGGCTCTGGCCATCCTGGCAGGACTGCTGCTGCTGGCCCTGCTCATCTTCATCATGTACAAGGTGAGAAACAGCGTGACACACCCCAACCTCCAAACTGAAGCGCTGCATTGTGGGTAATGTCGGCTCCAGGAAGAAGAAAGTGAGGAATAACAAGAATGATTTCTCTGGTTCATCTGCATCAGTTTTGGTCTTTTGTGTTTTTAGAGTAACTGTCCACTTGATAGAGGAGAACGTCTTTACAGGGCTACCGCAGGTCCTGGAATTTCTGGAAAGTTATTGAATTAGACTTTTTGGGAGGGGATGTTATGGAAAATCTGGGAATTTTGTGCATCATATTAAAAATTGTTATGGCTTCATGAAATATCAGGGTCCACACAGAGAGAGATATAACAGCTGTTTAGAACAACTGTTATATATCTCTCTTCAAAGCCACCAGACTCCATTGACAAAACAGGCGATTTTAGCTCACAGAACACAGGAGCTGCTGGTCTGCTGCTGCCACCATCAGTTAGTGTGTTTGTGTTATTGTGTGTTACACAGATATTGCATTTGATCCAAACTGACCCTCTAAGACACCAAAGTCACACAATAACACAAAAAATTGAGGCAGCAGCAGACCAGCAGCTCCGGTCTTCTAAGAGGTTAAATTGCTGTTTTTGTCAATGGAGTCTGGAAGCTTAGAACGTTCCTCATCACTGCTGTTTTTAAGCTTCCTTCAGTCTCAGTGATCCAGTGATGGTTGTCTGTACGTCCACTGCTGACGGATAATTCGGCTCACTTTAATGGAGACTATTATCTTCCCCTCCTCTTCTTCTCTTCCTCTTCAGTTGGGTTTCTTTAAGCGGGTCCGCCCCCCCCAGGAGGACTGCACTGAGAAGGAGCAGCTGCAGCCGGAGGAGAACGGCAACACTGACGCCTAGAGCCGCCCCCCTGCACCCGACCCCGACCCCCCCCCCCCCACTGTTTGTACAGAACAATTCAGGGTAAAGCGGCTGTTGAGAGAACTTCACTGTGTTTGCTGTTGAAAGGCAGATAAAGGTACTGGTTTAGGTTTAATAAGGGTTTGGTTTTTACGCGCCATGTTGTGTTTGTGCCAAAAGAGAAGCTCCACCTGAGCGACAGAGGAAACCCTCGAAGCTCCAGCATGTACAGTAAAGGAGTAGTCCAACATCTATCTGCTTTCCCGCTGAGAGTCTCCTCTCTCATGTCTGTGTGTTGAATATGGAGCTACAGCCAGCAGCTGTTAGCTTAGCTTAGCATAAACACTGGAAACAGGGGGAAACAGCTAGCCTGGTAACACAATCAACCTAAAGCTGCCCGATCAGCATGGAATTTGTACAAAGTGTAAAAATAATTTGAGTTATGTGCCAGAAAATTAAATATTTCTAATATTTTTGCAGAGATTAAACAATCAACATATATGTAGCATGCTAACCTGGGAGCTTTAGAGATGCTGGGAGGTGCATTTAGCCGCCTTAGAGCAGAGCCAGGCTAACTGTGTCCCCTCTCCAGCTGTACAGACATGAGTGGTTGGAAAGAATAGTTTGTAAAATGTCAAACTACTCCTTTAACGTAATGACAACATCTCTGAGTGCTTCAGACCAAAACTTTGTGTTTGTTTCAGCATGAAAATGAAGCGTTAGCATCATTTTCCTGCAGTTTGGAGGCTTTTGTTTGCAGCAGAGCTCGTGGAGTTTGGCCTGATATTTGATTTGCACATTTTTTAAACCCAAAATGATTGATGAACTGTTTCCCAGAAAGTCCTGAACTGCTGATGAATTTAAGTAATTTTTGAACGTTCCCTGATCAACAACATTAGCCACTAAGCTATCTCCATTAGCTAAAGTGCTAGCTGGTCTTCCCCGGGGGTCCACGCAGGTTTAACAACAAGAAAAGGCAGAAGAAGAAAAAGAAATCACCAGAAAAAAGAGAAATTATTTTGCAAATGAACACGAAGCAAAGCTAAAACTGTTAAAAACACAAATGAGGTTTGGACTGTGGCTCGTTATTATGATTATCTGCCAGAAATAATGCGGCTTCACGACATTGTGATAATTACACAGCGAGAAGTGAAAAGCTGCATTCAGGTGTGAGTTTCAGGATAACAGAGGTTTAATTGGCTGATGTGGGACGACGAGTGTTACAGTAATATATTTACCCTGACATATTCTTTAATGTGTCGTGCTTTGTGTGTGTGGGGAAGCCGAGTCATTGCGGCTGCTCTGGGATGCTGGTGGTGGCGTGTTTTCACTGTATTTTCTTTATTTTCTACGAAATTATGACAATAAGTATAAAAATGTTCGGCTCATTTCAACACAAGATTTTTTTTTTTTGATGGTTTTTGTTGAGAAAATGATGTTTGGTTGTAAAATCAGCCCAAGTGATGAGTTTTTAATTTGCCTTGTAGAACTGACCGCTCGCTAAGCTCCCTCCCCTGAACAGCGATATCCAATCACAGCGAGGCACGACAGAACCGTCCAATCACAGCAAAGTACGACAGTCGGGAGCAGTTTAGCATTTAAGAAGTGTAGCATAGCATTAGCTAACTACATTAGCTCATGCAGGTTATGGTATTAAAGCCCCGCTAACGACTAGCGACTAGCTCATCCATACTTCCTCACTGTGTGGAGGCCGGTTCTGGATGCTATCAGAGCTAACGCTAACGTTAGCGAACTTTATTAGACGTGAGGAAGTTTACACTCCAGCTAACATTACCTCAATGTACGTAGAAAAGATATTTACAAAGGTGATGCTAAAAAAATCAGCCAACCGTCGTTTATCAAGAGCTAACGTTAGCTAAATTAGCTCCAGAGAGGAGAATGTGCTTCTGTTGACTGTTGTGAGAATTCGAGGACTAACTATGAATTTTTATGAGAAATCTGCTGCTGTTAGCGTTGAAAATGAGGGCGGGGCTTAGCGATCGGTCAGTTAGCGTCAGGTAAGCGTTCCCGCCGTGCACTGAGGCTCCTTTGTTCTTCCACTTATTGTGTGTATTTTTTTAAGTATTATTTGTCCTCAGAGTCGTGACGGCAGCTGTGCTGAGAACAGAAATGCGACGGTTTCTATTTTATGTTTGTGTGATTGATCAAGTGCGAGTATGTGAATATATACAAAAAAAAAAAGAAAAAAACTTTGCTATGAATTTACCCATATTGGGTTCACACCATGAATTAATGTTTAAGGTTGATGATCATTTAAAAAATATATTAATCCAATTAACATCAGATAACTCCACAGAACACCTTGTTTAGCTCGTTATATGATTTTTTTCTTTCTTTCACATTTCACGTTTTAATTCACTGCTTTCACGCTGTCGTCCTCGGCTGCCAGGAGACGTCAGCGCGGCCGTCGGCGTTCGTTAACGAGCTCCTGATTTAACCAGCAAACGTACAGATGCACTAATCCTATATGATGAATCTAGAAGTCAACAAGCAAAAACAGTTTCTTTTTTTTACTTACTGAAAGATAAATGTTCAGATTGATACCACTCCTGATGGTGCAGCTAGTTAGCTTAGCGTAGCTTAGCATAAAGACTAGAAACAAGGTTAGTAAGTAATCATAAACACGCCGTGTTACGTTTATAAAGACGGCAGATTGCTTTTTTTAAACTCCAAGCTAACGTGATCTGAAGTCGCTAAAACGGTGTGTGAGGTTTTTATGCTAGTGGAATAAAGTGGAAATATCGGGTTTCTCTTTTCTGGGCCCGATTTACCTTTTTTAAAATTAGTTTCCACGGTTATAATTGATGTCGGTGACGACGCTGTCAGGAAGTGACGCGCTGATGACGGCGTGAGCAGGAACAGATCAGGACCAAAGGTCACAAAGAAATGACCCCAAAAACAGGATTTTTAAAACATTTTTCACATTTTTCTCTTTGTAATCGCATCCGATGTGTAGAAATGACGTGTTGGTGTGGTGACGCAGCAGACTGTTTGCTCGCCGGGCGAAGTGACTTCCTGACGCTTTACCAGACGGCAGAGATTCCTGTGCGTTTTTATGCTAAGCTAGGCTAAGCTAAGCTAACTGTGAGGTTTAGTTGTGGACGAGTGGCTCGCTGCACTGTTGGAACTTTCTCTAAAGGTTTTCTAAGAACTAATCTGCAGTTTCAGCAGGATCGACGTCAGTCGGCGTTCAACTGTCTTCAGAATTTATTTAAAACTTTTAGCTGTCGGGACAAAACGTTTGATTTTAGTAGAAAAACAGCTGATTTAAGCAAAAGGTTCGAAAATC